>NW_028318929.1:3310000-3437500 GCF_062004578.1 Staurois parvus
TGCAGGCAGCCTGTGGTGGGTGGGTCCTACTGCGCCACTCCCACAGCTCTGCTCTCTGCACAGGATAGTCATGATGTCACTACTACTTTTACATGCTAATATCTGGGTTTGCAAATATATTTGGTGCACACAAAGTAGATTTATATCCTTTTTTTGCCCTTAGTCCTGGTTCACACTGATGCAGTGTGGAGAACCGCAAGTGATTTGGACAGGAATCACATGCAATTGTGAAAATGATTTGAGCCCATTCATTTTGCATGGCTCAAATCGCACTGCACCTGCACAAAAAAGGCGCATGCACACAGTGGAATAGGACTGCATGGGTGTTCACACACATATAATCCAATTCGGCCAATCACACTGCATTCTGCAAACCGTTTTTGGGGTGTCATTGAATTAACATTGAAACCTGCAGCAGTTCTCAGGAGTGGAGTGCAATTTTAATGCGGTGTGAGAAATGCGCAGGAATCACTGCAAATCCTGCACCGCATCAGTGTGGACTGGGACTTACTGTCAAAAGGATAAGGAGGTGCACATCAGCCAATAGCCCAGTCACAGTGTATACAGGATCAGCTTTAACTTGTTTCCTCCCAAGCCACACCAAGCTGACGCGTTTCACCCTCCCACGGGCCTAGTTCTATATTAAAGTATTACTAAACCCACAACAGTAAAATCAGTCTGTATATGCAGCAAGGCATGCTTGTTATACTCACTGTGGAACCTAAGGGGTTAATCCTCTGTATTGTGTAAAAAAAAAAGCCGTTTGATCCTGTCTTCTCTGCTCCTCCTCTTATTCAAATGTCCACGTCTTATCTCCTGATAAGACATACTGAACCCGTAGCCACATTCACATGCTCAGTTGAGTGTGTATTACTAGAGAGGTTTTTTTTTCTTGGGAGAGTGCATATGATCAGCACAGAGCCAATCAGCACTGTCCAGACAGAGGTCAGGGGTCCTGCATCCTCCTAGAGCAGAAAGAAAACTCCTCCTACAAGCTTTAACCAGTGCTCTGCTGGAGACTGATAGAAGTCACAAGACTCCTATGTATTGCTGATGAGAAAAGGTATTTAGCAGTTTATATCTACTATAATAATTGCTTTTCTATGTTCTATGTACTGTGGGTGACCAGATATAGTGAATGCAGGGTTCGGGGAGCCAGTTATAGTGATTGCAGGGTCCGGGGAGACCAGCTATAGTGAATGCAGGGTCCTGGGAGATCGGATATAGTGAATGCAGGGTCCGGGGAGACCAGATATAGTGAATGCAGGGTCCGGGGAGACCAGATATAGTGAATGCAGGGTCCGGGGAGACCGCATATAGTGAATGCAGGGTCCTGGGAGACCAGATATAGTGAATGCAGGGTCTGGGGAGACCAGATATAGTGAATGCAGGGTCTGGGGAGACCAGATATAGTGAATGCAGGGTTCGGGGAGACCAGATATAGTAAATGCAGGGTCCGGGGAGACCAGATATAGTGAATGCAGGGTTCGGGGAGACCAGATATAGTGAATGCAGGGTCCGGGGAGACCGGATATAGTGAACGCAGAGTCCGGGGAGACCGGATATAGTGAATGCAGGGTCCTGGGAGATCGGATATAGTGAATGCAGGGTCCGGGGAGACCGGATATAGTGAATGCAGGGTCCTGGGAGATCGGATATAGTGAATGCAGGGTCCGGGGAGACCGAATATAGTGAATGCAGGGTCCGGGGAGACCGGATATAGTGAATGCAGGGTCCTGGGAGATCGGATATAGTGAATGCAGGGTCCGGGGAGACCGGATATAGTGAATGCAGGGTCTTGGGAGATCGGATATAGTGAATGTAGGGTCCTGGGAGATCTGATATAGTGAATGCAGGGTCTGGGGAGACCAGATATAGTGAATGCAGGGTCCGGGGAGACCAGATACAGTGAATGCAGGGTGCTGGGAGACCAGATATAGTAAATGCAGGGTCCGGGGAGATCAGATATAGTGAATCCAGAGTCTGTGAAGACCAGATATAGTAAATGCAGGGTCCGGGGAGACCAGATATAGTGAATGCAGAGTCCGGGGAGACCAGATATAGTGAATGCAGGGTCCTGGGAGATCGGATATAGTGAATGCAGGGTCCTGGGAGATCGGATATAGTGAATGCAGGGTCCGGGGAGACCAGATATAGTGAATGCGGGGTCCGGGGAGACCAGATATAGTGAATGCAGGGTCCTGGGAGACCAGATATAGTGAATGCAGGGTCCTGGGAGATCGGATATAGTGAATGTAGTTTTGTACAGAGGAGGAAGGGTTAGAAGCACTGTCAGGTTTTATTGCAGTCTTTATGCAAATTAGGGAGATGTTTGCCCAGGAATGGTTGTTAAATCCTGGTGTCTTTGGTCGCTATAACTTTCACGTAAACCAATTAATTTACTTATATTGGGATTATTTTTTAGCAACGACATGTAGCAGAATACTATTATTAATATTGGCCTAAATTTATGATGAAAAATTCGATTTTTTTATTTTTTTTATTCGACATGTTTTATAGCAAAAAGTCAAAAATATTGGGGTTTTTTTTTTTTTCAAAATTGTTGGTCTTTTTTTTTTTATAGCACAAAAAATAAAAACTACAGAGATGATCAAATACCACTGAAAGAAAGCTCTATTTGTGGGGAAAAAAGAACATACATTTTATTTATGTACAGCATTGCATGACCGCGCAATTATCAGTTAAAATAACGCAGCGCCATATCGCAAAAAAATGGCCTGGTCAGGAAGAGGAGGAAATCCTCTGGAGGGCAAGTGGTACATTACAGGCTAAGCGAATTCCTCCGTGAATTTTTTATTTAACCGAAAGGCAGAATGATATACATTAAAGGTCTGCAGCTCATCCACAGGGCAAATATATATATATATATATATATATATATACTGTATATTGTGCTACAAATTCCTCTAACGGAAAAACATTATTTTCTGATCCCCAAAGGCAACTATATATTCCCTGAATCAACAATCTATGGTGTTATTTCTAATAAATAATATTAGCCAGTTAAATTTTCTGCATTTAGGATCAAATTTAGAGTTGGCTAGAACCAGCTCCTGTGGAAGTCTATTAAGAAACCTTTCTGTATGCGGCGTTTAGACCTCATTTATTCCAGACACAAAGAGAAAACCCATTTGTCTTTTGCAGTAACCTTGAAGTGAAGAAGGATTACTAAATGGACTGTAGTGCTAACCCCCGGAGGGACCGCTGGAAATAAATTGGGTCCCCTTTACCTATTCAGAGGTCGCCCACCATGTGTTCAGTCCCAGAAATACACCAACAAGCTCAGGCTCAGTCTAGAGGTTTTTTTAGAGTTTATTGCAGATCTTGAATAAAATGCAGGGAGGAGGGTTTAGGCTAGGTTCACCCACGATTTGTGCGGGCACAAGAGCCCATTCACTTGAATGGGCTGCCGTGCCCCTGGGCATGCAGGAAAGAAGTTCCTGCACTATTTTTTATATCGCAGTCCGCATGGGAACTGAGCTTCCCAGTACGGTTGTGGTTTCCAGTGTGTGATGGCATACACCCACGAGTTCCGCATTTCTCTGTGTGAATAGTTACGGCAGCCGGTATTTGTGCAGGTCCAGCAACAGTACCACCTGCACAGATGTGAATTGAGCCTTAGGGTCGCAGGATACTCAAGACACAAAATCGTGGAGGACAACTTTATCTGAAAAATCCTGTTTCAGCAGTATTTGGGCCTTCAGTAGCAGCTTTAAAAATAATGCTGAAGAAAAAAGGGGAGAGCCAGTATTTCTGAGACCCTGTGAGAGCAGTCACAGTTCTTAAAGTGGAGCTCCACCCAAAAAGGGAAGCTCTACTTGTTTGCACGCTCCCCCTCCCCTGCCACTTTTGGCACTTTTTTGGGAGGAGGGGAGATCGGGTACCTGGTTTTGACAGGTCCCCGCTCCCACTTCCAACTCAGTTCACCGGGGCGAACTGAGCCAGAAGTTCAGCTCCCCTCCTTCCACCCCCTCTCCCCCGCAGTCTTCTGGGACACTTCACAGGTCCCAGAAGACTACAGGGCCAATCACAAAGCGCAGAGTGACTTGCACATGCGCAGTAGGAAAACGGCCATGAAGCAGCAAGGATTCACTTCCGATTTCCCTTATTTGCAATGCCGGCGCTGTGAACCTGGAGACTAGTAAAGAACTAGCCCACTAGACCCCTGGACAGGTAAGTGTCCTTATATTAAGACCTGATGCATACAGAGCGTTTTTGCAGCCACTTTTAGGGGCATCAGGTGTTTTTTTTTTTAATCTTCCAAATGGCCTTCCATGTTATCCTATGGGTCCATGCACACATAGACGTTTAGAAGCTTTAAGCGTTAATTCATTTTAATGGCCAGAATAAATTATTCTGGCCAATGAAATTAATTAAAACTCAAGCACTTGACACTTGTAAATGCGCCTAAATTCTTGTAAAAGCGTTAGATACTTTGACAGGCGTTTTTTCTGCCAAAAACACTGCTGCCAAGAGGAGGAGCGTTTTTAAAATGTCCTGTGTGGATGAGGCCTAAGTCACCAGTCACACCGTTGTGATTTAAAATCACGCAATTTGCATGCAATTTCAGCGTGATTTCAGGTGCGATTTCCGAAGACCTTATTGCTACTTGTGAAAATTTTCCATGATTTCTTACAATTTGCAGCGCAATTTCCATTATATTCTATGTATGTGAAATTGCAACAAAACTGCAGAAAAAGTAATGCAAGAACTACTTTAGAAATCGCGCTGCGGCAAATCACAAATGTTAAGACACTGACATTCACATTCATTAGATGCGATTTCAGGTGTGATTTCAATTACCATATCGCATCTGAAATCGCTCCGGTATGACTGGGCACTAAAAGTAATTAGTCACAGTATTTGTAGCTTCTGTTTTTTGGGGGGAGCCTGGAACTCCACTTTTAGAAGCAACCTCTGGCATCTCACCCTCAAGAAATACTTCCACACCTGGAGCTTCAGGTGAAAGCCACCCATCTCTCCAGCTGAGCTTCCACAGGCAGGTTTCCTCAAGCAAGTTTCTTTACCTCCAGCTTCCTTCAGGCCCTCTAACACCAGCTGAAGAGTAGCAGCAGTAACATTTGTAGAACACCCACATGTTCCCTCCCAGGGGGAAAGTCCCAGGGGAAGAAAGTCTCATCAGGTCCTTTTCAAATATTTATATTCTCCCCAGCCACACCTTGTGGGTCAGCCGCCCAGGGATTGGCTAGGGTCAGAAGATAACTATTCCTAACCTCTTATGGAAGGTGGTTGGACATTGAGGTGGGAGCATTGTATGTGATTTAAGATTGATTTTACCCTGGGGCCTGCACTCCAATAGAAGACTCCCTTTTGGATCCAATTGGCTCTGTATTTGCCTTTTGCGTAGCCTGAAATATAACACAATTTTTTATCTCATCCACGTTTTTCTCCTGATAAAGACGTTGAGCTGAGATGTGGAATGCTGTTTTCTACCATGCAGAGATGTAGATGTTATATGTTATCCCTATGCTCCAACATTGGATATGGTGTCACGTGTGTTTTTAATATTTGTACAATAAACTTTTATGTTTTTAGAAAAAATTCTCTCTTTATGGTGCCACAACCTATGTGCCCTTTAAAGTCCTTTGCTACACACAATTGGTGGTTTTGAGTATGATAAATAGGATGTGTGCATAGAATGGCACAGAACCTTTTTCAAAATATCTTTGCTTTTCCTAACCCAGGGATTCATCCTCCCCAGGGGCGGACCGACCATTTGGAAACTCGGGCACTGCCCGAGGGCCCGGGGTCAGTAGGGGGCCCCATGAGATGCCCCTGGTACCTTTTTCATAGGCTTTTTTGAGTTTGGGCAAGGACACAGAGGCCCCATGATCCCCTATTGCCTGAGGGCCCCATGATTTGTCAGTCCGCCCCTGATCCTCCCACACTATTTCTGGAACATCCTTCTGGAGGCAGAGAGAAGCAATCAGCCACTAGGTTCAGGGATAAACCTGATCAGAGCAAAAAAGTAAATTTCAGCTCAGCCGGTTACAGCAAAGCCATAGTCTACATTGAACCAGCCCAAGCCAGGGGAGCTACAGGACCATTTTTGTTTTTATACAAGGTGATCATATTCCCTATTAATTCTGTGTCAGCTAAGGTGCATTCAAACCCAAACCCAAAAGTGTAATATATTGCACAAATGTACCAATCCGCAGATGTGGTGGCTGCATTCGTTTTCATTTTTTGGGGTTTTTTAAAAATTTATTTTAAACTGGTGATCCTTCAAATACGATACTTCTTGCCAGCCTTACCTGCACTTATTATCCCATTGTATCTACAAGGGAGCCATGGTTGTCACAAAGGCTAGACTTCACACATGTCTGCTTTTGCCCGTCTCCATTGTTTGGTGGATTGATGGGATTAATAGTTTTCACACACACAAAAATATAAGGTTCTTTTTGCTTTCCTTTAAGCTCCCCAAGCGACAAGGACATGGCATGTTGGCAAGATCATCAGATATTTTCTGTAACCTCCATGCAGGAACTGTTGTAGTTGGGATACCAACCAACGACCTTACTGCTGTAAGGCAGACATACTAACCCAGGGGTGTCCAAACTATGGCTCTCCAGCTGTTGAAGTACTACAAGTCACATCATGCCTCTGCCTCTGGGTGTCTTGCCTGTGGATGTCAGAGTCTTGCAAGGTCTCATGCAGGGGTGGACTTACAAGTCCTGGGGCCCCCGGGCAATAGGGGATCTGTCAAGGTCCTACCTTTTCCCTGAGGTTATGTTACTCCATGTGCTGGCGTCCATCTTGGATTCTGCTGTGCATGATGGGAATCCTTTTTATGTCTTCAGGTCTCTGAGGTCCACCCCCCAGAGGGGCGTGGCTGATGACATATAAGCCTGTGGCCCGCACATGCTCTTTGCACTTGTGTCTTGTGTCTTTGTGTTACTATTACTCTGTTCTGACTCTCGTGACTCTCCTGGTATTCTGATTCGGCTTGTGACTTGACTATTCTTTGTATTCTCCTTTGATCTGACCCTCTGTTGCTGAACCCGGCTTGTGACCTGTGATTCTCGTCTGCTGTCCTGTACTGTTTTGTCCTGTTGTTGTTGACCCCGGCTTGTCTGACTACTCTTTTGTTTCTTCCACCAGCTACACGCCATTGGCGGCGGCCATTACCGCAGCTGAGGTGTCTCGGGGGCCGCGACCTGGTTCCTGGCTGCGTCAAGTTCATCCCCACCATCAGGGGCCCTGGTGAAGGGCAGCCTGGGACTTAGACTCCGCGCCCTGAGGGACTTTGGTCTGTGGGTGGTGGTTGTCGTCAGCCAGTGCGTTACATTGTTAGGCCTGCCTGTCCGTTCCTCAGCTCCTGCCCTGACATGATCATGGGGCTCCTGTGTCCTCGCCCACACTCAAACCACACCCAAAAAAGCCTATGAAAGGTACCAGGGGTATCTCATGGGGCCCCCTACTGACCCGGACCCTCGGGCAGTGCCCGAGTTCCCAAATGGTCAGTCCGCCCCTGGTCTCATGGGACTTGCAGTTCCTCAACACCTAGAGGGCCATAGTTTGGACACCCCTGTGCTAACCACAAAGCCAATGCATCACAGATATTTTATAGATGTTTCTATGGTCAATCACTAGATACATGTCCACAATTAGAATTTAAAATGATAGCTCAGGATTGCATATCTGAATTGACACTTAGCTACTAACGAGCTTCTGATGAGCCCTGTAGACTTGTTGGTGTAGATAAGGGTAAGCGAACTATCGTCTCACCAACCCTCTAAAGGATCCTACAGATCTTCCAACTGTACAAAAAGCATGGAGGAAGAGATCTGAACACAGTGAGGCTCTGAACACTCTGAAAACATTTGTTAGGGAATATCCATCCATCATAGAATCCAAAATATACAGTAAGTCAAAGCAGGGGCGGACTGACCATTTGGAAACTCGGGCACTGCCCGAGGGCCCGGGGTCAGTAGGGGGCCCCATGAGATGCCCCTGGTACCTTTTTCATAGGCTTTTTTGAGTTTGGGCAAGGACACAGGGGCCCCATGATCCCCTATTGCCCGGGGGCCCCATGAGTTGTCAGTCCGCCCCTGAGTCAAAGGGAGATGAAAATGATTCCTTCTGATAATGTGCATTTTGAGCTTCATGCAGATGCTAATTGGTACATCTTGGCTTTACCGGACAACCTAGGGATGGTTCTTTGAGCTCTGTTCACAGCAGCCATATTGTGTCTGTACTTGCTGTAATCAGGACAATGTGCTGGTATTGAGGATCAAACCCTGTCATCAGAACCCAGCTGGTACATACACTATATTGCCAAAAGTATTGGGACACTCCTCCTCTATATCATTGGATTCCGGTGTTCCAATCACCTCCATGGCCACAGCTGTATAAAATCATCACCTAGGCATGCAGACTGCTTCTACAAACATTTGTGAAAGAATGGGTCGCTCTCAGGAGCTCAGTGACTCCAAGTGTGGTCCCGTGATAGGTTGTCACCTGTGCAATAAGTCCATCCGTGACATTTCCTTGCTACTAAATATTCCACAGTCAACTGTTAGTGGGATTATAACAAAGTGGAAGCAACTGGGAACAACAGCAACTCAGCCACCAAGTGGTAGGCCACGTAAAATGACAGAGTGGGGTCAGCGCATGCTGAAGCACACAGTGTGTAGAAGTCACCAACTGTCTGCAGAGTCAATAGCTAAAGACCTCCAGACTTTGTGTGGCCTTCAGATTAGCACAACAACAGTGTGTAGAGAGCTTCATGGAATGGGTTTCCATGGCTGAGCAGCTGCATCCAAGCCTTACATCCCCAAGTGTAATGCAAAGTGTCGGATGCCGTGGTGTAAAGTGAATATGTGAACAGATCCCCTGCTTAACTAGCACAGAGGAAGGGATGTCACTTTTGGAACATTCAAGCCTGTTTATTTTTTGTCTGCTTCTTTACATTTGTGGATCTGTTTTAAATCTGTGGGCAATTGGATATAAACTGACTTGCGTGTAAGAGGGGCTTAGTGGTTGGCTAGTTTTGGTCCCTACCTCTGCCCCAGCCCTGCTGGAACACTATCACTCCTGCTGAGGCCGAACCATCTACCATCTTATTCCCTGTTCCTTGCCATAGGCCTCCACGATATTCCCAGGCAAAGACGTTTATATCCCAAGGAAGGAATGTCCACACAAGAAATAGGTTTTGCTGAACTTTACTGGTGGCAGTCAGGAAACAGCAATACAGTCAGATGGCAAGGATATGCATCCCGGAGTCACTTGACAATCACATTTAGCGGACAGTCCGCAGTAGTCACAAGTGAATGCATGTGCAACCATCTCCCTATAGTCTTTCCTCTGCCCAGGATCATTAGTCCTCACAGGACTGTGCTCTCTGTAGCCACATTCTTACTAGGTACATCTCTCCCGAGAACCCTCTAGGGAAGCAGCCTCACACAGGGATCTCCAGCCTAACCTAAAAGGCCTTGCAATCCCCCCAGCCCCCACTTCCATAAGGGTGAGAATGACTACAGCTGGCTCCTCCTGCATACAGGTCTACTTCACCAGGTCTCCTGCCTTGTCAAGAGCCTAAGATTGCCTGGAGAGAGAGAGAGAGGGAGAGGGAGGGAGAGGGAGAGGGAGGGAGAGGGAGAGAGAGAGGGGGGGAGAGAGAGAGAGAGAGAGAGAGGGAGAGGGAGAGAGAGAGGGGGGGAGAGAGAGAGAGAGGGAGGGAGAGGGAGAGAGAGGGAGGAGAGGGAGGGAGAGAGGGAGGAGAGGGAGGGAGAGGGAAAGAGAGAGAGGGGGGGAGAGAGAGAGAGAGAGAGAGAGAGAGGGAGGAGAGGGAGGGAGAGAGGGAGGAGAGGGAGGGAGAGGGAAAGGGAAAGAGAGAGAGAGAGAGAGAGAGAGAGAGAGAGAGAGGGAGGGAGAGGGAGGAAGAGGGAGGGAGAGAGAGAGAGAGAGAGAGATCAGATACTACTCTGGTACAGAGCCACCTAATGGCAAAGTAGATAACTGCATCAGCCTACTTGTGTCTGCTTACATCAGGCTACTACTGATCCATCATGTTTAGGTCTGTAAAAATGGAAAAGGTGAAAGGTAAAAATGGAGTGGCAACTAGCGTATTGCATGTAGCAGGTTGGTTTTATTTTCCCAATGTAAGCTCATGCCTCATTCCTCCTGCAGTAAACAAGTCGCTGGGCAGCTCGCCCCACTGAGGTCAATGGGATGGTGCTGTAACAGTGAACCAAATGCTCGGCTCAGAGTTGCAGCTCGATTTTTAAATACAAAATCCCCTTAGTATTGAAAAAAATAGCTATAAAAAAACAATGCACACTCAGAATGTGGCAGGATTGCCACTGCTTTAGGCCCCTTTTACACAGGCGTTCCATTTTTTTCATCAGTTCAGTCACGTTTTTTCCAAGAAAAAAGATCAATTCACATCAGTTTTCATCAGTTTATGTCAGTTTTTCATCAGTTTCCATCCGTTCTTCATCAGTTTACATCTGTTTTTGTCAGTTTACATCCGTTTACATCTGTTTACATCAAATTTTTGTCCGTTTTCATTCATTATTGTCTGTTTACATCCATTTTTGTCTGTTTACATCTTTTTTGTCCGTTTACAACTGTTTTCATCTGTTTTTGTCCGTTTACATCAGTTTACATCCATTTTGTGTCCGTTTACATCATTTTTCATCTGTTTTTGTCCGTTTACATCAGTTTTTGTCTGTTTACATTCTTTTTTCATCCGTTTACATCCATTTTTGTCTATTTACATCCATTTTTGTCCGTTCTGGTTTTTATAACGCAAGGAAAATAGGGTTTTCTTCCATTAAAAAAAACGGATGTTAACATATACAGACATTAACGGATGCAAACAGATGATCATCTGCTTACATACGCTAGTCTATAGAAATACATGGGGGGTTCGTTTTTCATCTGTAAACGGACATACGGAACGCCTGTGTGAAAAGGGGCCTTACCAGTAGAGACCCAATAGACACAGAAGGAAGAAAATAGTCTCTGTACCTTCTTTTCACCTGTAAGAGTGCAGCATGAACAGGATGTATGCAGCACATGGAAATAAATAGGAACCAGTGCAATTGTCGAGTGTCATACACAGACAGTACCAGACACTGCCGATGGGACAGATATTGCAACATTAAAGTGTTACTAAACCCTGGACCCTGCATTCACTATATCTGGTCTCCCCTGACCCTGCATTCACTATATCTGGTCTCCCCTGACCCTGCATTCACTATATCTGGTCTCCCAGGACCCTACATTCACTATATCTGGTCTCTCCGGACCCTGCGTTCACTATATCTGGTCTCCCAGAACCCTGCATTCACTATATCTGGTCTCCCCGGACCCTGCATTCACTATATCTGGTCTCCCAGGACCCTGCATTCACTATATCTGGTCTCCCCGGACCCTGCATTCACTATATCTGGTCTCCCAGGACCCTGCATTCACTATATCTGGTCTCCCAGGACCCTACATTCACTATATCTGGTCTCTCCGGACCCTGCGTTCACTATATCTGGTCTCCCAGGACCCTGTATTCACTATATCCGGTCTCCCCGGACCCTGAATTCATTATATCTGGTCTCCCCGGACCCTGCATTCACTATATCTGGTCTCCCAGGACCCTGCATTCACTATATCCGATCTCCCCAGATCCTGCATTCACTATATCTGGTCTCCCTGGACCCTGCATTCACTATATCTGGTCTCCCAGGACCCTACAGTCACTATATCTGGTCTCCCCAAACCCTGCATTCACTATATCTGGTCTCCCCGGACCCTGAATTCACTATATCTGGTCTCCCAGGACCCTACATTCACTATATCTGGTCTCCCAGGACCCTGCATTCATTATATCCGGTCTCCCCAGACCCTGCATTCACTATATCTGGTCTCACCGGACCCTACATTCACTATATCTGGTCTCCCAGGACCCTGCATTCACTATATCTGGTCTCCCCGGACCCTACATTCACTATATCTGGTCTCCCAGGACCCTGCATTCATTATATCCGGTCTCCCCAGACCCTGCATTCACTATATCTGGTCTCACCGGACCCTACATTCACTATATCTGGTCTCCCAGGACCCTACATTCACTATATCTGGTCTCTCCGGACCCTGCGTTCACTATATCTGGTCTCCCAGGACCCTGTATTCACTATATCCGGTCTCCCCGGACCCTGAATTCATTATATCTGGTCTCCCCGGACCCTGCATTCACTATATCTGGTCTCCCAGGACCCTGCATTCACTATATCCGATCTCCCCAGATCCTGCATTCACTATATCTGGTCTCCCTGGACCCTGCATTCACTATATCTGGTCTCCCAGGACCCTACAGTCACTATATCTGGTCTCCCCAAACCCTGCATTCACTATATCTGGTCTCCCCGGACCCTGAATTCACTATATCTGGTCTCCCAGGACCCTACATTCACTATATCTGGTCTCCCAGGACCCTGCATTCCTTATATCCGGTCTCCCCAGACCCTGCATTCACTATATCTGGTCTCACCGGACCCTACATTCACTATATCTGGTCTCCCAGGACCCTGCATTCACTATATCTGGTCTCCCCGGACCCTACATTCACTATATCTGGTCTCCCAGGACCCTGCATTCATTATATCCGGTCTCCCCAGACCCTGCATTCACTATATCTGGTCTCACCGGACCCTACATTCACTATATCTGGTCTCCCAGGACCCTGCATTCATTATATCCGGTCTCCCCGGACCCTACATTCACAATATCTGGTCTCCCAGGACCCTGCATTCATTATATCCAGTCTCCCCAGACCTTGCATTCACTATATCTGGTCTCCCCGGACCCTGCATTCATTATATCCGGTCTCCCCAGACCTTGCATTCACTATATCCGGTCTCCCCGGACCCTGCATTCACTATATATGGTCTCCCCGGACCCTACATTTACTATATCTGGTCTCCCAGGACCCTGCATTCACTATATCTGGTCTCCCCGGACCCTGCATTCACTATATCTGGTCTCCCCGGACCCTGCATTCACTATATCTGGTCTCCATGGACCCTGCATTCACTATATCTGGTCTCCCAGGACCCTGCATTCACTATATCTGGTATCCCCGGACCCTGCATTCACTATATCTGGTCTCCCCGGACCCTGCATTCATTATATCTGGTCTTCCCGGACCCTGCATTCACTATATCTGGTCTCCCCGGACCCTACATTCACTATATCTGATCTCCCAGGACCCTGCATTCATTTTATTCGGTCTCCCCAGACCCTACATTCACTATATCCGGTCTCCCAGGACCCTGCATTCACTATATCTGGTCTCCCCAGACCCTGCATTCACTATATCTGGTCTCCCCGGACCCTGCATTCACTATATCTGGTCTCCCCAGGTCCTGCATTCACTATATCTGGTCTCCCCGAACCCTGCATTCACTATATCTGGTCTCCCAGGACCCTACATTCACTATATCTGGTCTCCCTGGACCCTGCATTCACTATATCTGGTCTCCCACAGTACACACAACATGGAAATTGAACTATTTTAGTAACTATAAACTGCTAAATACCTTTTCTCATCAGCAGTTAGAGCAGTCTTGTGACTTCTATCAGTGTCCAGCAGAACACTGGTTAATGCTTGTAGGAGGAGTTTTCTTTCTGCTCTAGGAGGATGCAGGACCCCTGACCTCTGTCTGGACAGTGCTGATTGGCCCTGTGCTGATCACATGCACTCTCCCAAGAAAAAAAAACCTATCTAGTAATACACACTCAACTGAGCATGTGCAGAGTGACTCCAGATGATATGTCTTATCAGGAGATAAGAGGGGGGAACTGGAAGAAGGGGAGGATCAGAGGAGTCAGGATCAAACAGCACTTTTACACAATGCAGAGGATTAACCCTTTAGGTTTCACAGTGAGCATAACAAGCATGCTTTACTGCATATACACACTGATTTTACTGTTGTGGGTTTAGTAACACTTTAATGGGGGGCCACCCTTAGGCGGGGCTCATGATCCATGCAGTCTAATGCAGAGAAGGGTAAGGCCAAAGTCAATGCTCCCATTGCCGAAGCCCTAACGGAGCCGTATTACTACCCTTCCCAGCAGTTCTGCAACTTTGGGGAGGTGAAGTCATACGGTTGAACCTGGCCAACAGCTAACTGTCAGCGTTTCCAGACCTTGACAAGGTATGCCAGCTATTCGTAATTGCATGTACCAACACGCTCTGCAGTGTGCGCTGATGGCTGCAGTTCAACAAAGAGCTGGGAGAGCCACAGGCTGCAATCAGCTGCAAAGCCGGAGATGAGACTGGAAGCCTTTAGACGTCAGGTGGAAGGAGAGAGTGTAGGGAGGGTGCTGCTGAGAAATGTCAGGGTGAAGAATGACAGATAGAAGGGAGGGAAAGACTAGAGGATGAAGGTAAACAGGAGGTGGAGTAATAGGGGAGGGTGAGAGACAGCTTGAATGAGAAGAAGACAGAGGAAATCATTGGTGGATATAATAAATACACACAGATTACTGAGGAACATGTACGGGAGGGGGGCCATGGAAGGAGAAGATAGTAGCGAAGGTATCCAGACGCATGGAAGATCAGAGCTCTCCACAGGGTCGAAATATAGGGTCAGACTACCATTTTGAATGGCAAACCAATTTTGCTTAAGCTTTCCCCAGACATGGCATCTATTAAAAAGGAAAACCAATAATGGACAGTTCCCTAGGGAGCAAAGATAAATGTAAAAACCCTATGGCAATGGTTCTCTACTTGAAATACCCCCAAGAGACCATGTTTTCGGAAGTTCCCTTAGATAAATTAGCTGCCCTAAAGCCATTGACATTGATTTAAAGCACACATGCAAGGTGAAGTAAATCCTAAAATAACATGACCTGTTCAGGACTGAGGCTGGAAACCACTGCCCCATGGAAAACATGCTATTCCTCATGAGATAGGTCAACGCCAATGGTGTCTTCTGCCTTCTCCTTTGGCATAAACACGAAGGGGCAACCATTCACGTTGGTGCCATTGTGAACAGTCAATGGTGCCAGCATCTAGCTCCAAAAGAGATCTTTAACCACTTGCCGCCAGACGACGTACAGGTACATTGCGGCAGTTTCAGTGGTTCTACCAAGACCATGGCTGCAGCTGCAGTCAGGACCCCAGTGTTTTATTTAGAGCCGGTGAAGTTCTACAAAGTAAAAGCAATCCTAGCGGCTAATTAGCTGCTAGATCGCTTTACCAGGCTGCAGGAGGGGTTGTCCCTCTCCCCCATAGTGCGCCAGTGCCTCTCCAGGCTCTCCCCTGTCCAATATGGGAGCCGAGCAATGAAGCTAGTGGTTACGCCGACTGATAATAGAGTTTTTGGGGATGGAACGTCCCCGATCATCTCTATAGTCTAAGAGACCGCATGTGATAAGCATTTTGTCACTTCCGGTTGGGGCAGAATGTAAACCATCCATTTTTGGATTGGGAAGGCATCTGTTCAAACCATTCTTGGATTGATCAGATGTTTTTAAGGGCAGATGATAGATCTGGGGTCCAATAGACTCCAGATTTGTCAGTAAAGAGGACCTGTCATGCTTTATTGCTATTACAAGGGATATTTACATTCCTTTTCATAGCAATAAAAGTGATTAAAAAATATGCAGAGACATTGTTAAAAAAAAAAAAATACATTTTATTTTAAAGTGCCCTTGTTCCACTGTGCTGGCACGCAAAGGCAATTGCACATGTTGGTAAGTAAACAGTGATTGCACTACACATGTGAGGTATCGCCACCAACATCATGTTGAGTGCAATAATTCTAGCACCAGACCTTCTGTGCAACTCTAAACTGGTAACCAGTAGAGCAGGGGTGTCAAACTGGCGGCCCTCCAGCTGTTGCAAACTACAAGTCCCATCATGCCTCTGTCTTTGGGAGTCATGCTTGTAACTGTCAGTCTTGCAATGCCTCATGGGAGTTGTAGTTTGGCAACAGCTGGAGGGCCTCCAGTTTGACATCTGTGCCGTAGAGGCTTTTTAAGCGTTGTCTATGGATAATATAATATCAGCAGTTTGCCGATGTTCCATGAGCGTGTGCAAGTTTCAAAAAGGACATGTTTGGTATCTATTTACTCAGTGTAACATCGTCTTTTATATCTAATGAAACAATTGGATATTATTTTGTGTTGCTGTGCATTACAATTCATTCAAGTGTATTTATTTATTTTGAACAACAACTGCGCAAATACCGTGTGACATAAACAAAATGGCAAAACCCACCGTTTTATTCTCTAGCGCCTCTGATTAAAGCAATATACATAATGTTTGGGGGTTCTAAGTAATTTTCTTTAAAATTAGTGGTTAATGTCTTGTCTGAATGTCTGTCCATTATATAAAGTCTAAGGGCCGATTCACACTATAGAAAAGAAGTCCAGATGAGTTCCGGATGCCTTTTTGCATACCCTTTTTTGATGCATTCCAGTGCGTTTTTGACGCATTCCAGAGCGTTTTTGATGCATTCTAGATAATTTTTCCCCTCTTTTTCTTTAAATAGGAACATGTGTGTTCCAGTGCGTTTTTGGTGCATTTTGGTGCATTCCAGTGGGTTTTTGATGAGTTTTACTGAGTTCCAGTACAGTTCTATGCAGAAAAAAAAGCAGCATGTTCTACTTTTTTTTTTCTGCAACCAGAATGCACTGGAACTGCAAACACTGGTGTGAACTATGACATTGCCAACCATATAACCTACTTTCTGTGCATTTTGGATGCAGAAAAAAAGCAACTGAAATGCATGTAGTGTGAACTGGTCCTAAGACTAGCTTTAGTGACTGTCCACATTGTTGTACAAACCGCTTCCCATCCGCCCTATAGCAGAAATACTGCTACAGGGTGGCAGGGGTGTGCAAAAATCAGGAGATAAGACGTGGACATTTGAATAAGAGGAGGAGCAGAGAAGACAGGATCAAACGGCTTTTTTTTTTTTTTTTTTACACAATGCAGAGGATTGACCCCTTACGTAATACACACTCAACTGAGCATGTGCAGAGTGACTCCACATGATATGTCTTATCAGGAGATAAGAGGGGGGCACTGGAAGAAGGGGAGGATCAGAGGAGTCAGGATCAAACAGTACTTTTACACAATGCAGAGGATTAACCCTTCAGGTTCCACAGTGAGTATACCAAGCATGCTTTACTGCATATACAGACTGATTTTACTGTTGTGGGTTTAGTAACACTATAATGGGGGGCCACCCTTACTAAGGAAAAAAAAAGAAATTCTATATACAGGCGGGGCTCATGATCCATGTAGTCTAATGCAAGGAAGCGTAAGGCCAAAGTCAATGCTCCCATTGCCGAGCCCTAACGGAGCCGTATTACTACCCTTCCCAGCAGTTCTGCAACTTTGGGGAGGTGAAGTCATACGGTTGAACCTGGCCAACAGCTAACTGTCAGCGTTTCCAGACCTTGACAAGGTATGCCAGCTATTCGTAATTGCATGTACCAACACGCTCTGCAGTGTGCGCTGATGGCTGCAGTTCAACAAAGAGCTGGGAGAGCCACAGGCTGCAATCAGCTGCAAAGCCGGAGATGAGACTGGAAGCCTTTAGACGTCAGGTGGAAGGAGAGAGTGTAGGGAGGGTGCTGCTGAGAAATGTCAGGGTGAAGAATGACAGATAGAAGGGAGGGAAAGACTAGAGGATGAAGGTAAACAGGAGGTGGAGTAATAGGGGAGGGTGAGAGACAGCTTGAATGAGAAGAAAACAGAGGAAATCATTGGTGGATATAATAAATACACACAGATAACTGAGGAACATGTACGGGAGGGGGGCCATGGAAGGAGAAGATAGTAGCGAAGGTATCCAGACGCATGGAAGATCAGAGCTCTCCACAGGGTCAAAATATAGGGTCAGACTACCATTTTGAATGGCAAACCAATTTTGCTTAAGCTTTCCCCAGACATGGCATCTATTAAAAAGAAAAACCAATAATGGACAGTTCCCTAGGGAGCAAAGGTAAATGTAAAAACCCTATGGCAATGGTTCTCTACTTGAAATACCCCCAAGAGATCATGTTTTCGGAAGTTCCCTTAGATAAATTAGCTGCCCTAAAGCCATTGACATTGATTTAAAGCACATATGCAAGGTGAAGTAAATCCTAAAATAACATGACCTGTTCAGGACTGAGGCTGGAAACCACTGCCCCATGGAAAACATGCTATTCCTCATGAGATAGGTCAACGCCAATGGTGTCTTCTGCCTTCTCCTTTGGCATAAACACGAAGGGACAACCATTCACGTTGGTGCCATTGTGAACAGTCAATGGTGCCAGCATCTAGCTCCAAAAGAGATCTTTAACCCTTGCCACCAGACGACGTACAGGTACATTGCGGCAGTTTCAGTGGTTCTACCAAGACCATGGCTGCAGCTGCAGTCAGGACCCCAGTGTTTTATTTAGAGCCGGTGAAGTTCTACAAAGTAAAAGCAATCCTAGCGGTTAAATTGGCCGCTAGATCGCTTTAACAGGCTGCAGGAGGGGTTGTCCCTCTCCCCCATAGTGCACCATTGCCTCTCCAGGCTCTCCCCTGTCCAATATGGGAGCCGAGCAATGAAGCCAGTGGTTACGCCGACTGATAATAGATGTTTTGGGGATGGAATGTCCCCGATCATCTCTATAGTCTAAGAGATCGCATGTGATAAGCAGTTTGTCACTTCCGGTTGGGGCAGAATGTAAACCATCCATTTTTGGATTGGGAAGGCATCTGTTCAAACCATTCTTGGTTTGATCAGATGTTTTTAAGGGCAGATGATAGATCTGGGGTCCAATAGACTCCAGATTTGTCAGTAAAGAGGACCTGTCATGCTTTATTTGCTATTACAAGGGATATTTACATTCCTTTTCATAGCAATTAAAGTGATAAAAAAAATGCAGAGACATTGTTAAAAAAATATATATATATATACAGTTGTGACCAAAATTATTCAACCCCCACTGAAATTGAGTGTTTTGGCCAGTTTGACATTGCTTTTGATCATTCAGTCATCTTGCTTACATTTACATTAAAGAGGCACTTGTAGGTCAGACAAATATAACATAACAGTTATAATGAAATAACCACAAATGTCTTTTCTGTGCTCACAGCATTATCAGTTTTATTCAACCCCCAAGTGACATTCAATCTTAGTACTTAGTACAGCATCCTTTTACAGTTATAACAGGCTTTTAAACGTGAAGCATAGCTTGACACAAGTGTCTTGCAGCGATCTACGGGTATCTTCGCCCATTCTTCATGGGCAAAGGCCTCCAGTTCAGTCACATTCTTAGGCTTGCGCACTGCAACTGCTTTCTTTAAGTCCCACCAGAGGTTCTCAAATCGGATTTAAGTCTGGTGACTGCGATGGCCACTCCAAAATGTTCCAGCCTTTCCTCTGCAACCATGCTCTAGTGGACTTGGAGGTATGCTTGGGATCATTGTCCTGTTGAAAGGTCCAACGTCTCCCAAGCCTCAGGTGTGTGACGGACTGCATCACGTTTCCATCCAATATCTCCTGGTACTGAAGAGAATTCATGGTACCTTGCACACGCTGAAGCTTCCCTGTACCTGCAGAAGCAAAACAGCCCCAAAGCATGATTGACCTCCACCATGCTTCACAGTAGGCAAGGTGTTCTTTTCATCATAGGCCTTGTTCTTCCTCCTCCAAACATAGCGTTGATCCATGGGCCCAAACAGTTCTAATTTTGTTTCATCAGTCCACAGAACACTATCCCACAACTTTTGTGGTTTGTCCACATGGCTTTTGGCATACTGCAGTCGACTCTTCTTATTCTTTGGAGACAGCAAGGGGGTACGCCTGGGAGTTCTGGCACGGAGGCCTTCATTACGCAGTGTGCGTCTTATTGTCTGGGCTGAAACTTCTGTACCCACATCTGACAAATCTTTTCTCAGTTCCTCAGCAGTCACACGGGGACTTCTCTCCACTCTACGCTTCAGGTAGCGCACAGCAGTCGAAGTCAGCATCTTCTTTCTGCCACGACCAGGTAGCGTTTCAACAGTGCCCTTTGCCTTGAATTTGCGAATGATGCTTCCTAAGGTGTCTCTTGGTATGTTTAACATCTTTGCAATCTTCTTATAGCCATTGCCCTTCCTGTGAAGAGAAATCACCTCTTCTCTTGTCTTCCTGGACCATTCTCTTGCCTTCACCATGTTTGTAACCACACCAGTAAATGTCTAGAAGGAGCTGAGTATCACAGTCATTTTAAAGCTGCCTAATTGGTGCTTATTATGCTTGATTGCTGCTCGGTGACATCCACAGGTGTTTTCAATACCTGATGGAAAGCACCTGTATGAACCTCTGTTCTTCAGAGTGGTAGTCTTTAAGGGGTTGAATAATTGTGGCAATGAAGAAACCACATAAGAACCATTTACTACTGTATTACATAAACAATTGATGTCATTTTAGTTGCATTTGGGTAGTTACAACGTCCTTGTAGGATTTGATTCTGAATACAATTCCAAATGTACACTATAGTCCCTAAACCCCTTTACAGCATTGGGGGTTGAATAATTTTGGTCACAACTGTATATATATATATATATTTTTTTTTTTTTTTAAAGTGCCCCTTGTTCCACTGTGCTGGCACGCAAAGGCAATTGCACAAACTAAACTGGTAACCAATAGAGCAGGGGTGTCAAACTGGCGGCCCTCCAGCTGTTGCAAAACTACAAGTCCCATCATGCCTCTGTCTTTGGGAGTCATGCTTGTAACTGTTAGTCTTGCAATGCCTCATGGGAGTTGTAGTTTGGCAACAGCTGGAGGGCCTCCAGTTTGACATCTGTGCCGTAGAGGCTTTTTAAGCGTTGCCTATGGATAATATAATATCAGCAGTTTGTCGCTGTTCCATGAGCGTGTGCAAGTTTCAAGCAGGACATGTTTGGGTATCTATTTACTCAATGTAACATCATCTTTTATATCTAATGAAACAATTGGGTATTATTTTGTGTTGCTGTGCATTACAATTCATTCAAGTGTATTTATTTATTTTGAACAACAACTGCGCAAATACCGTGTGACATAACAAAATGGCAAAACCCACCGTTTTATTCTCTAGCGCCTCTGATTAAAGCAATATACATAATGTTTGGGGGTTCTAAGTAATTTTCTTTAAAATTAGTGGTTAATGTCTTGTCTGAATGTCTGTCCATTATATAAAGTCTAAGGGCCGATTCACACTATAGAAAAGCAGTCCTGATGCGTTCTGGACGTCTTTCTGCATGCAAGTTTTTGCCGCATTCCAGTGCGTTTTTGATGCGTTCCAGTGCGTTTTTGATGCATTCCAGATCATTTTCCCCTCTTTTTCTTCAATTTAAATTGGGGACATGTGTGTTCCAGTGCGTTTTTGGTGCATTTTTGGTGCATTCCGGTGGGTTTTTGATGAGTTTTACTGCGTTCCAGTACAGTTCTGTGCAGAAAAAATGCAGCATGTTCTACTTTTTTTCTGCAACCAGAATGCACGGGAACTGTAAGCACTGGTGTGAACTATTACATTGACAACCAAATAACCTACTTGTTGGACAAACCGCATCCTCTCCACCCTATAGCAGAAATACTGCTACAGGGCAGCAGGGGTGTGCAAAATCACGTATATATACGCGTGATTTCGCATTTCCAGGTAGAGGGTACGTGCGTGCCCTACCGCGCCGCCATTGGCGGCCCTCAGCTGTCAATCACCGGGTCCTGGCCGGTGATTACTCGCTGGCAACTGGTGATCGCTGAGTATCTCCAACGAGGGAGAGACCTGTGTATAAACAACACAGATCTCTCCCCTGTCATCTCCTGTACAATGCTTTGTATGACTCTGCATAGCAGAGCCATACAAAGCAGTGTGCTTACAGTGAAGCACACATACAGCACACAGTTAACCCTTTGATCGCCCCACGGTACAGTGTCAGTGCTTTTTATTAGCACTGATCACTGTATTGGTGTCACTGGGGATGTCAGTGACACAAAGTCAGTTCCCCCCAGTGTCAGAATGCTCACTGCAGTCCCGCTATAAGTCGCTGATCGACGCCTTTACTAGTATAAAAAAAAAATTCCAGTATATATACTCCCATTTGTAAATGCTATAACTTTCACGTAAACCGGTTAACTTACACGTATTAAGATTTTTTTTTAGCAAAGACATGTCGCAGAATACATTTTGGCCTAAATTTATGATGAAATTTAATTTTTTTAATTTTTTTACTGGACATGTTTAATAGCAAAATGTCAAAGCGAGTGTTTTTTTTCTCAAAATTGTGGGAAGAAAAGGACGTACATTTTATTTATGTACAGCATTGTCAGTTAAAGTAACGCAGCACCGTAACGCAAAAAATGGTCTGGTCAGGAAGTGGGGTAAATCCTCTGGGGGGCAAGTGGTTAAAAACTCAAGTTTGTTTTTTGCATGTGAGGAGCACATAGGTCTGGGGATGGAACAATCGAGGAAATGTCTTGGGGCATTAGGATGCTCTTGACCTGCCAAACACCCAATAACTTTAAGTGGAGGACACAATGAGGTTTTGCTAATCTGGTTAGGCTACACATCATGCACTGAATGTATAAGAACCTGCCATAAGAGTAACATATACAGTTGCAAGAAAAAGTATGTGAACCCCTTGGGATTACGTGGAGTTTTGCATGAATTGGGCATAAAATGTGCTCTGAACGTCATCTAAGTCACAACAATAGAAGAACACAGTCTGCTGAACATAATACTACACAAACATTAGATGTTGCCATGGTTTAATTGCACATAACATGTAAACATTCACAGTGCAGGGAGGAAAAAGTATGTGAACCTTTGGACTTAATAACTGGTTGACCCTCCTTTGGCAGAAATAACCTCAACCAAACGTTTCCTGTAGTTGCAGATCAGACCTGCACAATGATCTGGAGTAATTTTGGACCACTCCTCTTCACAAAACTGTTTCAGTGTAGCAATATTCTTGGGATGTTTGGTGTGAATCGCTCTCTTAAGGTCATGCCACAGCATTTCAATCGGGTTGAGGTCAGGACTCTGACTGGGCCACTCCAGAAGGCGTATTCTGTGCTGTTGCAGCCATTGTTTTGTTGAATTACCTGTATGCTTTGGGTCATTGTCCTGTTGCATCACCCATCCTCTGCGGAGCTTCAGTTGGCGGACAGATGGTCGTACGTTTTCCTGCAAAATGTCTTGATAAACTCTGGAATTCATTTTCCCATCAATGACAACAATCCGTCCAGGCCCTGAGGCAGCAAAGCAGCCCCAAACCATGATGCTCCCTCCGCCATGTTTTACAGTGGGGATGAGGTTTTGATGTTGGTGTGCTGTGCCTTTTTTTCTCCACACATAGTGTTGTGTGTTCTTCCCAAACAACTCAATCTTGGTTTCATCTGTCCACAGTATATTTTGCCAGTAGTGCTGTGGAACATCCAGGTGCTCTTTTGCAAACTTCAAGCGTGCTGCAATATTCTTTTTGGACAGCAATGGCTTCCTCCGTGGTGTCCTCCCATGTACTTCATTCTTGTTTAATGTTTTCCTTATTGTAGATGTGTCAACAAAAATGTTAGCATGTGCCAGAGATTTCTGTAGGTCTTTAGCTGACACTCTGGGATTCTTCTTTACCTCATGCAGCATTCTGCGCTGTGCTCTTGCAGTCATTTTTACAGGATGACCACGCCTAGGGAGAGTAGCAACAGTGCTAAACTTTCTCCATTTGTCGACAGTCTGTCTTACCGTGGACACATGAACATCAAGGCTTTTGGAGATACTTTTGTAACCCTTTCCAGCTTCATGCAAGTCAACAATTCTTGATCGTTGCTCTTCTGAGAGCTCTTTTCTGTGAGGCATGGTTCACATCAGACAGTGCTTCTTGAAACCAGTAAACCCAAAACAGGTGTGTGTTTTTTAAGGGCAGGACAGCTGTCAGCAACACATCCAATATCATCACACTGATTGGAGTCAAGGTTGGCTCACTCCTGGCTCCAATTAGCTCTGGGAGAAGTCATTAAGCTAGGGCCTCACATACTTTTTCCTCCCTGCACTGTGAATGTTTACATGTTATGTGCAATTAAACCATGGCAACATCTAATGTTTGTGTAGTATTATGTTCAGCAGACTGTGTTCTTCTATTGTTGTGACTTAGATGACGTTCAGAGCACATTTTATGCCCAATTCATGTAAAACTCCACATAATCCCAAGGGGTTCACATACTTTTTCTTGCAACTGTAGACTGCCAGGGTGATGTAGGGGTATTGACAAGCACATAGGGGCAGATAGGGTGATGTAGGGGTAAGGGCCAGCACATAGGGGCAGATAGGGTGATGTAGGGGTAATAGCAAGCACATAGGGGCAGATAGGGTGATGTAGAGGTAAGAACCAGCACAGAGGGGCAGATAGGGTGATGTAGGGGTAAGGGCCAGCACATAGGGGCAGATGGGGTTGATGTAGGGGTAAGGGCCTGCACATAGGGGCAGATGGGGTTGATGTAGGGGTAAGGGCCAGCACATAGGGGCAGATAGGGTGATGTAGGGGTAAGGGCCAGCACATAGGGGTGATGTAGGGGTAAGGGCCAGCACATAGGGGCAGATAGGGTGATGTAGGGGTAATAGCAAGCACATAGGGGCAGATAGGGTGATGTAGAGGTAAGAACCAGCACAGAGGGGCAGATAGGGTGATGTAGGGGTAAGGGCCAGCACATAGGGGCAGATGGGGTTGATGTAGGGGTAAGGGCCAGCACATAGGGGCAGATAGGGTGATGTAGGGGTAAGGGCCAGCACATAGGGGTGATGTAGGGGTAAGGGCCAGCACATAGGGGCAGATAGGGTGATGTAGGGGTAAGGGCTAGCACATAGGGGCAGATAGGGTGATGTAGGGGTAAGGGCCAGCACATAGGGGCAGATAGGGTTGATGTAGGGGTAAAGGCCAGCACATAGGGGCAGACAGGGTTGATGTAGAGGTAAGGACCAGCACATGGGGAAGATGGGGTTGATGTAGGGGTAGCACATAGGGGCAGATAGGGTGATATAGGGGTAAGGGCCAGCACATAGGGGCAGATAGGGTGATGTAGGGGTAAGGGCCAGCACATAGGGGCAGATAGGGTAATGTAGGGATAAAGGCCAGCACCTAGGGGCAGATAGGGTTGATGTAGGGGTAAGGGCCAGCACATAGGGGCAGATGGGGTTGATGTAGGGGTAAGGGCCAGCACATAGGGGCAGATAGGGTTGATGTAGGGGTAAGGGCCAGCACATAGGGGCAGATGGGGTTGATGTAGGGGTAAGGGCCAGGATATAGGAGCAGATGGGGTGATGTAGGGGTAAGGGCCAGCACATAGGGGCAGATAGGGTGATATAGGGGTAAGGGCCAGCACATAGGGGCAGATAGGGTGATGTAAGGATAAAGGCCAGCAGATAGGGGCAGATAGGGTGATGTAGGGGTAAAGGCCAGCACATAGGGGCAGATAGGGTGATGTAAGGATAAAGGCCAGCACATAGGGGCACATGGGGTCAATGTAGGGGTAAGGGCCAGCACATAGGGGGCAGATGGGGTCAATCTAGGGGTAAGGGCCAGCACATAGGGGCAGATGGGGTTGATGTAGGGGTAGGAACCAGCAAATAGGGGCAGATGGGGTTGATGTAGAGGTAAGGGCCAGCAGATAGGGGCAGATGGGGTTGATGTAGGGGTAGGGGCCAGCACATAGGGGCAGATGGGGTCGATGTAGGGGTAAGGGCCAGCACATAGGGGCAGATGGGGTCGATGTAGGGGTAAGGGCCAGCACATAGGGGCAGATGGGGTCGATGTAGGGGTAAGGGCCAGCACATAGGGGCAGATGGGGTCGATGTAGGGGTAAGGGCCAGCACATAGGGGCAGATAGGGTTGATGTAAAGGTAAAGGGGGGATGTTAGGTTAAGGGGTAATAATCAGCACGGGGAGAGATACAGATGTAGGGTTAATAACCAGCACAGTTGAGAGATATGTTAGATGGGGGGGTGTAATAACCAGCACAGTGAGGGAAATATGTTAGATGGGGGAGGTGTAATAACCAGCACAGTGAGGGAGATATGTTAGATGGGGGGGGTGTAATAACCAGCACAGTGAGGGAGATATGTTAGATGGGGGGGTGTAATAACCAGCACAGTGAGGGACATATGTTAGATTGGCGGGGGGGGGGTGTAATAACCAGCACAGTGAGGGACTTATGTTAGGTGGGGGGTGTAATAACCAGCACAGTGAGGGACATATGTTAGATGGGGGGGGGGGGGGTGTAATAACCAGCACAGTGAGGGAGATATGTTAGGTGGAGGGGTAATAGCAGCACAGGGGGGAGATATGTTAGATGGAAGGGTAATAACCAATACAGTGGGGGGAGATATGTTAGGCGGAGGGGTACTAGCAAGCACAGTGTGGGAGATATATTAGGTGAGAGGTAATAACCAGCATAGTGTGGGAGGTAGGTTATATGGAGGGGTAATAGCCAGCACAAGGGGGCGATATGTTAGGCAGAGGGGTAATGTCCAGATGGGGGGGAAGTAAAATCCAGCACAGGGGGAAGATACTGTATGTTAGATGGAGGGGTAATGTCCAGCACAGGGGGGGATCTCTGTAGATCGGGATGATGGAGGGGTAACGTCCAGCACAGGGGGGATCTCAGTAGATCGGGATGATGGAGGTGTAACGTCCAGCACAGGGGGGGGGGAATCTCAGTAGATCGGGATGATGGAGGTGTAACGTCCAGCACAGGGGGGGGGGGATCTCAGTAGATCGGGATGATGGAGGTGTAACGTCCAGCACAGGGGGGGATCTCTGTAGATCGGGATGATGGAGGGGTAACGTCTAGCACAGGGGGGGGGATCTCTGTAGATCGGGATGATGGAGGGGTAACGTCTAGCACAGGGGGGGGATCTCTGTAGATCGGGATGATGGAGGTGTAACGTCCAGCACAGGGGGGGGATCTCTGTAGATCGGGATGATGGAGGGGTAACGTCTAGCACGGGGGGGGATCTCTGTAGATCGGGATGATGGAGGTGTAACGTCCAGCACAGGGGGGGGGATCTCTGTAGATCGGGATCAGCCGGATCGGTGGCAGTGTGGAGGGCACAGCAGCCCTATGGGAATGTGGGGTGTCGGTGGGTGTCAGGGAGGAGTCCCGGGCGGCCAGGTGCGGGGACAGGGCTGCGCTGTGTCGGGGAGGGAGGGGAGATGGAAGCGGCGTCACGGTCGGAGGGTGGAGAGACTCCAGGCACACACACACAGACACTGCAGTGACAGAGCACAGGGAGACTCCCAGACACTGCAGGGGAACCACAGGAGCTGACAATCTACACAGCACGGTGAGTGGTTGGGGGAGGGCGGGCTGTCTGTCCGGTACTGCACGTGCCTCCAGCCGGCTCCGGGTGACCTCCGTGCCCCGTGTATGGGGGGGACATCGCCTGCAACCCCGCAACTTCATCCTCCGACTATTAGAGGAGAGACCGAGAACGACCCGGACGATGCTGCACCCCCATACACTGGACGATGTCTGTATAGTCCGGACCCCCTCCCTGCACTACTCCATACTAAACTGTTGCTGCAATACTACCTCCCCCCCATACACTGCTCAGCATGTCTTCATACTCCTGACCCCCACACTCACCCCAATTCATATACACCTCCTGGAGACTGGACTATTAATACCTATACGTTCTGGAGTATGACTTAATATTCCTACCCCCCCCCCAATTCCTGTATACAGCCCCTGTATACTGTACTATTCCTGCACTAGGATCCCCCATACTCTCTGTATTATGTTTTTATATTTCTGACCCCCCACACTCACCCCCATTCATATAGAGCATTAGGAACCCCCTTACTCAATTATGTCCCCCACTTCCTGTATACTGACTTATCCCTGCATTAGTTACCCCATATCCCATATGCTTTTTATTATGTTTTATGCCCCTGACCCCCCCCCCCACACACACACACACACTCACCCCCATTCATATACAGCTCCTGGAGTCTGTCCTATCTCTGCACTAAGGAGCCCTATACGCTATGATGTCTTTGTACTCCTGACAACCCCTAAATCCTGTATACTGTCCCATCCCTGCACTAAGTACCCCATATTCTTTTTATTATGCCTTTACACACCTGACCCCCAATTTCCTGTATACTGTCCTATCCCAGTACTAGGAACCCCTATATTCTGTATTTTGTCTTTATAATCCCGACCCCCCCCCCCCCTCCCTCCAATTCCTGTATACTGTGCTATCCCTGCACTAGTTACCCCATATTCTGTTTATTATGACTTTTATACTCCTGAAATCTTCCCCCCTCCCCAATTCCTGTTTACTGTCAAATGCCTGCTCCAGTTACCACATATTCTCTTTATTATGTCTGTATAATTCCCCCCCCCCCCCCATTTGTTTTATAATCCCAGCACTATTTTCCCCATTTCCCTATACATTCTTTATTATGTCTTTATTCTCCAACCCCCCCGATCTATTACAGCATGCAGCTTCTGTATAGCATCCTATTCCTGCATTTGTGACCCCCATACCCTCTTTATTATGATTTTATACTCCTGACCCCACATTTCTGTATTCTGTCCTATCTCAACACTAGTAACCCCCATACCCTACCCTCTTTATTATGTTTTTAGAATCCTGACCCCACATTTCTGTATTCTGTCCTATCAACACTAGTGACCCCCATACCCTCTTAATTATGTTTTTATACTCCTGACCCCACATTTCTGTATTCTGTCCTATCAACACTAGTGACCCCCATACCCTCTTAATTATGTTTTTATACTCCTGACCCCACATTTCTGTATTCTATTTTATCCCAAAACTAGTGACTCCCATACACTCTTTATTATAGGTCGGTACTTTACTCTGAATCTTATATTTCAGCAATTCCTGTACAGCACCTATATAGAGTCCGACTACACTTACAGCCCCCATATACTATTTTATGCCTTTACTATGGCTATATACTCACAACTCCCCTCCCCCTCCCAATAATCTTGTACAGCGCATGTATGTTGTACTAAATTACCCCATACACTCTTTTTTTTTTTTTATTCTTAAAGGTCTATACATGAGATTGTGTGCCCCGATCCCCATTATGTGTCATTATGTCTATATACTCCTGTTACTTCTTCCCAGCTCTTCAATATTTTCCTTTTCCTGAGTTTGTCATCCCTCCAACTACCGGTCTGGTATAGGTCCCTACGCTGTCATCCTCCTGACCCTGCACTCTCTACTATAGCTGTGCCCATAGTATTCACTAATTCAGCTGCAGCTCTAGACACTGACCAGTGATCCCGGTCCGCACTTCTATGGCCACACAGCTCTTCAACCTATATCATCCTAGTCCGGTACCAGCTACTCCCCATATATTTGTTTACACATCTGTCATCTGATCCTGCACCCCCATTCCTATCTGCTACCCTTTTTACCGGCAGTAGTTAGCCATATAAGTTCGTAATTATGTCCTGTGCCCCCCCCCCATTGCTATATTTTTTTATACTATCCTGTTCCTGCATTATTTACCCCCTTATACGTTCTTTATTGTGTCTTTATACTTCTGGTCCTGCTGCGCTACGTCTTATGAGTCTTGTATACTATCTTATTCCTACACTAGTTACACCAGTACAGTCCTTATGTCTATATACTGTTTGTCCTGCTCCCCCCCCCCCCTCCATGCCTATATGGATTTTGTACACTATACTATTCCTGTACTAGTTAACCCTATACGTTCTTTATTTTGCCTTTATACTCCTGATCCTACATCCTGCATGCTGTTACAGCTATTGTATATTATCTTATGTCTCTACTAATTACCCCTATACATTCTTTATTATGTCCTAATAATCATGGTCCTGTACACCCCATGGCTCCTATACTCTATTATATTCATGCACTAGTTACCCATATACAGTACATTCTTCATTATGTCTTTATACTCCTGACCCTACACCGTGCACCGCTATATGGCTTTTGCATATTATCCTGTTCCTTCACTAGTTACCCTATGTGTTCTTATTAATCCTGGTTCTGCACACTCCATGCCTATATGGCTTTAGTATACTATTATAAAATGGGAATAGTTACCCCTATACATTCTTTATTATGTCTTTATACTCCTGACCCTACACTGTGCACCGCTGTATGGCTTTTTCATATTATCCTGTTCCTTCACTAGTTACCCTATGTGTTCTTATTAATCCTGGTTCTGCACACTCCATGCCTATATGGCTTTAGTATACTATTATAAAATGGGAATAGTTACCCCTATACATTCTTTATTATGTCTTTATACTCCTGACCCTACACTGTGCACCGCTGTATGGCTTTTTCATATTATCCTGTTCCTTCACTAGTTACCCCATGCGTTATTAATCCTGGTTCTGCACACTCCATGCCTATATGGCTTTAGTATACTATTATAAAATGGGAATAGTTACCCCTATACATTCTTTATTATGTCTTTATACTCCTGACCCTACACTGTGCACCGCTGTATGGCTTTTTCATATTATCCTGTTCCTTCACTAGTTACCCCATGTGTTATTAATCCTGGTTCTGCACACTCAATGCCTATATGGCTTTAGTATACTATTATAAAATGGGAATAGTTACCCCTATACATTCTTTATTATGTCTTTATACTCCTGACCTGACACCATGGATGCCTTTATTGCTTTTGCATACTATCCTATTCCTGCATTAGTTACACCATACATTCTTAATAATCCTGGTTCTGCACACCCAATGCCTATATGGCTTTTGTATACTATTGTGTAACAGCACTAATTACCCCTATACATTCTTTATTATGTTTTTATACTCCTGACCCAACACCCTGCATGCCTAGATGGCTTTTGCATATTATAGTACCCCTATACGTTCTTTATGTCTTTATACTCCTGACCCGACACCCTGCATGCCTAGATGGCTTTTGCATATTATAGTACCCCTATACATTCTTTATACTCCTGACCCGACACCCTGCATGCCTAGATGGCTTTTGCATATTATAGTACCCCTATACATTCTTTGTCTTTATACTCCTGACCCGACACCCTGCATGCCTAGATGGATTTTGCATATTATAGTACCCCTATACATTCTTTATACTCCTGTCCCGACACCCTGCATGTCTAGATGGCTTTTGCATATTATAGTACCCCTATTCATTCTTTATACTCCTGACCCGACACCCTGCATGTCTAGATGGCTTTTGCATATTATAGTACCCCTATACATTCTTTATGTCTTTATACTCCTGACCCGACACCCTGCATGTCTAGATGGCTTTTGCATATTATAGTACCCCTATACATTCTTTATGTCTTTATACTCCTGACCCGACACCCTGCATGACTAGATGGCTTTTGCATATTATGGTACCCCTATACATTCTTTATTACGTTGTTATACCTCTGACCCTACACACTGCATTCCTATATAGCTTTGTATGGTATTATGTAATGCCACTAGTTACCTCTATGCCTTCTTACATCTTTATACTCCTGATCCTGCATAATTATATGACGTTTGTCTACTACCCTATTCCTGCACTAGTTATCCCTATACATGCTTTAGTATGTTTTTATACTCCTGACCCTGCACCCCCCCCCCCCCTTGCCTTTATGGCTTTTGTATTCTATTACATCCCTGCACTAGTTACCCCTATGTGTTCCTAATTATGTCTTTATAGTCCCGATTCTGTCCCTCCCATATTTCTTCACACCATCCTGTTCCATATAGTTGCCACTATATGTTCTTTATCATGTCTTTATATCCTGGATTCTGTTTCTCCCTCATTTCTCTACAGCTCTGGTATGCTTTTCTGTTGCTATACTAATTCCTCCATAAACAGATAATTACAAATCATTACACCCGCACGCTGCTACCTTTGTCCTCTAACTCACCTAGAAGAAGCAACAAGCCTGCAAAAACCACGGCAGTCTACCTAAACTCCCATCAGCTGTTTCTGCTGTTCCATCTGCACTCAGTACTTCAATGGGAAGCTAATGGATCTCATTGCTGACCCGCAGCTCCCCTTTTAGACGTACAGCTTCTGACATCTGTAGAGCCATTCTGTCCTCTTTTATTCTGTCATCCCACATATAGCAGCCATCCCATTTCTGGGATCAGACTAAGACAGCCATTCTCAGCCAGAATTCTATGGACCTCTAGGGTTCCTCCAGAGGTTACTAAGAAAGCATTCAGCTGTGACCTTACACTTGATGATGGCCACATAGTTTTGAGGTCAATGGCATGATACCAGTGATCTTTTTAGCTGCCGATAAGAGAGGGCATTCTTACCCCCACTATAAGGTGGGATTCTTATCATTGACCACCAATGTTGGGGACATTCTTCCCACTGATCACCAATGTAAGGAGCATTCTTCCTACTGGCCACCAATGTAAAGGGCATTATTCTCACTGACCACCACTGTAATGGGCGCTCTTCTCACTGACCGCCAATGTAATGGGCATTCTTCTCACTGACCGCCAATGTAATGGGCATTCTTCTCACTGACCGCCAATGTAATGGGCATTCTTCTCACTGACCGCCAATGTAATGGGCATTCTTCTCACTGACCGCCAATGTAATGGGCATTCTTCTCACTGACCGCCAATGTAATGGGCATTCTTCTCACTGACCGCCAATGTAATGGGCATTCTTCTCACTGACCGCCAATGTAATGGGCATTCTTCTCACTGACCACCAATGTAATGGGCGCTCTTCTCACTGACCGCCAATGTAATGGGCATTCTTCTCACTGACCGCCAATGTAATGGGCATTCTTCTCACTGACCGCCAATGTAATGGGCATTCTTCTCACTGACCGCCAATGTAATGGGCATTCTTCTCACTGACCGCCAATGTAATGGGCATTCTTCTCACTGACCACCAATATGATGGGCATTTTTTGCACTGACCACCAATGTGAGGGGCATTTGTCCCACTGACCCCCAATGTAAGGAACATTCTTCCCACTGGCCCTCAATGTAAGGAACATTCTTCACACTGACCCCCAATTAAGGGGCATTCTTCCCACTGACTACCAATGTAAGGGGCATTCTTCCCATGACTCCAAATGTAAGGAACATTCTTCCCACTGACTCCCAATGTAAAGGGCATTCATCCCACTGACTCCCAATGTAAAGGGCATTCTTCCCACTGACTCCCAATGTAAGGAACCTTCTTCGCACTGACCCCCAATTAAGGGGCATTCTTCCTACTGACTACCAATGTAAGGGACATTCTTCCCATGACTCCCAATGTAAGGAACATTCTTCCCACTGACCCCCAATGTAAGGAACATTCTTCGCACTGACCCCCAATTAAGGGGCATTCTTCCCACTGACTACCAATGTAAGGAACATTCTTCCCACTGACCACCAATGTAAAGGGCATTCTTCCCATCGACTACCAATGTAAAGGGCATTCTCCCCACTGACTACCAATGTAAAGGGCATTCTTCCCACTGATTACCAATGTAAAGGGCATTCTTCCCACTGACTACCAATGTAAAGGGCATTCTTCCCACTGACTACCAATGTAAAGGGCATTCTTCCCACTGACTACCAATGTAAAGGGCATTCTTCCCACTGACTCCCAATTTAAGGAACATTCTTCCCACTGACCACCAATGTAAGGAACATTCTTCCCACTGACCACCAATGTAAGGAACCTTCTTCGCACTGACCCCCAATTAAGGGGCATTCTTCCTACTGACTACCAATGTAAGGGGCATTCTTCCCATGACCCCCAATGTAAGGAACATTCTTCCCACTGACCCCCAATGTAAGGAACATTCTTCCCACTGACCCCCAATGTAAGGAACATTCTTCGCACTGACCCCCAATTAAGGGGCATTATTCCCACTGATTACCAATGTAAAGGGCATTCTTCCCACTGACTACCAATGTAAAGGGCATTCTTCCCACTGACTACCAATGTAAAGGGCATTCTTCCCACTGACTACCAATGTAAAGGACATTCTTCCCACTGACTCCCAATGTAAGGAACATTCTTCCCACTGACCACCAATGTAAGGAACATTCTTCCCACTGACCACCAATGTAAGGAACATTCTTCCCACTGACCACCAATGTAAAGGGCATTCTTCTCACTGACTACCAATGTAAAGGGCATTCTTCCCACTGACTACCAATATAAAGGGCATTCTTCCCACTGATTACCAATGTAAAGGGCATTCTTCCCACTGATTACCAATGTAAAGGGCATTCTTCCCACTGACTCCCAATGTAAAGGGCATTCTTCCCACTGACTCCCAATGTAAGGAACATTCTTCCCACTGACTCCCAATGTAAGGAACATTCTTCCCACTGACCACCAATGTAAGGAACATTCTTCCCACTGACCCCCAATGTAAGGAACATTCTTCGCACTGACCCCCAATTAAGGGGCATTCTTCCCACTGATTACCAATGTAAAGGGCATTCTTCCCACTGACTACCAATGTAAAGGGCATTCTTCCCACTGACTACCAATGTAAAGAACATTCTTCCCACTGACTCCCAATGTAAGGAACATTCTTCCCACTGACCACCAATGTAAGGAACATTCTTCCCACTGACCACCAATGTAAGGAACATTCTTCCCACTGACCACCAATGTAAAGGGCATTCTTCTCACTGACTACCAATGTAAAGGGCATTCTTCCCACTGACTACCAATGTAAAGGGCATTCTTCCCACTGATTACCAATGTAAAGGGCATTCTTCCCACTGATTACCAATGTAAAGGGCATTCTTCCCACTGATTACCAATGTAAAGGGCATTCTTCCCACTGACTCCCAATGTAAAGGACATTCTTCCCACTGACTCCCAATGTAAGGAACATTCTTCCCACTGACCACCAATGTAAGGAACATAATTTGCACTGACCCCCAATTAAGGGGCATTCTTCCCATGAATTCCAATGTAAGGAACATTCTTCCCTCTGACCACCAATGTAAGGAGCAATTCTTCCCACTGACTACCAATGTAAGGAGCATTCTTCCCACTGACTACCAATGTAAGGAGCATTCTTCCCACAGACCACCAATGTTAGTTTAGTAGGGACTAAGGATTCACACTTGTGCGTCTAAATTTCCATGCTTTTTTTTAGCAAGTGTTTGCATGAACTGACGCACAGTTTGGTGCACTGCAATGCATTTTTGTTTTGGCCAATGAAAGTCAAATCTAATTTTGGGGTAGGGGTTTGACAACTGTAGCGTAATTTAGTCCATTGACACTCACATGCACACATTTGGGCATTATTTCCAAAACAATAACATTTTACATTTTGTAAAATATGCCCATACGCGTGCGTTTGAAAACATGGTTACACTGCCACAGTGCTTTTCTGTAATACATGTCTATTGGCTAAATTATGCAAAAAGGCAAGCACTGCATTTTTTATGTGTTTTATTAACGTCTATGGAACCAAAAATGCAACCTGCTGTGGGGAAAAAGATCCCTTACTCTTTCCAAAAAATGCCCCAGTGGAAAACACAGAGATGTGAATGCAACCCAAAGGAAACCATGTTAAATGGACTGTAGTACAGTGCCTTGAAAAAGTATTCATACTCCTTGAAATGTTCCACATTTTGTCATGTTACAACAAAACGTAAATGTATTTTATTGGGATTTTATGTGATAGTCCAACACAAAGTGGCACATAATTGTGAAATGGAAGGAAAATGATAAATGGTTTTCAACATTTTTTACAAATAAATATGTGAAAAGAGTGGCGGCATTTGTATTCAGCCCCCCGGAGTCAATACTTTGTAGGACCACCTTTCACTGAAATTACAGCTGCAAGTCATGTCTCTACCAGCTTTGCACATCTAGAGAGGGATATTTTTGCCCATTCTTCTTTGCAGAATATGTCAAGCTGTCAGATTGGATGGAGAGCGTCTGTGAACAGCAATTTTCAAGTCTTGCCACAGATTCTCAATTGGATTTAGGTCTGGACTTTGACTGGGCCATTCTAACACATGAATATGCTTTTATCTAAACCATTCCATTGTAGCTCTGGCTGTATGTTTCGGGTCGTTGTCCTGCTGGAAGGTGAATCTCTGCCCTAGTCTCAAGTCTTTTGCAGATTCTAACAGGTTTTCTTCTGTATTTGGCTCCATCCACCTTCCCATCAACTCTGACCAGCTTCCCTGGCCCTGCTGAAGAAAAGCATCTCCACAACACGATTCTGCCACCACCATGTTTCACGTTGGGGAGATGGTGTGCTCAGAGTGATGTGCAGTGTTAGTTTTCCGCCACACATAGTTTTTTGCTTTTAGGCCAAAATGTTCAATTTTGGTCTCATCTGACCAGAGCACCTTCTTCCACATGTTTGCTATGTCCCCCACATGGCTTCCCGCAAACTGCAAATGGGACTTATTATGGATTTCTTTCGACAATGGCTTTCTTCTTGCCACTCTTCCATAAAGGCCAGATTTGTGGAGTGCACGACTAATAGTTGTCCTGTAGACAGATTCTCCCACCTGAGCTGTAGATCTCTGCATCTTCTCCAGAGTTCCCATGGGCCTCTTGCCTGCTTCTCTGATTAATGCTCTCCTTGCCCAGCCTGTCAGTTTAGGTGGACGGCCATGTCTTGGTAGGTTTGCAGTTGTGCCGTACTCTTTCCATTTTCGGATGATGGATTGAACAGTGCTCCGTGAGAGGTTAAAAGCTTGAGATATATATTTTTTTTTATAACCTAACCTTGCTTTAAATTTCTCCACAACTTTATCCTTGACCTGTCTGGTATGTTCTTTGACCTTCACCATGCTGTTTGTTCACTAACGTTCTCTAACAAACCTCTGAGGACTTCACAGAACAGCTGTATTTATACTGAGATTAAATTACACACAGGTGGACTCTGTTTACTAATTATGTGACTTCTGAAGGCAATTGGTTCCACTAGATTTTAGTTTGGAGTATCAGAGTAAAGGGCTCTGAATACAAATGCATACCACACTTTTTAGATATTTATTTGTAAAAAAAATTTGAAAACCATTTTTCATTTTCCTTCCACTTTACAACTATGTTGTGTTGGTCTATCACATAAAATCCTAATAAAATACATTCATATATGTTTTTGGTTGTAAAAGGACAAAAGGTGGAAAATTTCAAGGGATATGAATACTTTTTCAAGGCACTGTACGTTTCTGCAATACTGAAAATGTATACGTGTGAACCAGGCCTAACAGGGCAAAATAGCTCAAGCTCTGTCAGCTGTGAACCAGGCCTAACAGGGACACAGCAGCAGGAATTTTGAGATTTAAGGCTGAGAGCGATACAAATGACATTTTGAGTTGTATATATATGTGAATGGATTTTTTTTTTGTTAAACCAAAGTTTAGGTGTCACTTTAATGTGACTTGTATTAGCATGTATTGATGGCAGACATACGACAAATCGCACTAGTGTGAATGGGGGCTAAGTAAGGGCATTGCTACATAACGAGCATCTCACCCTCTCTGGATAGCATCACAAGGATACATTGTTCCTGCTGCTCTGTTCTATCAGCCAGCAGGCAGGAGTCTCTAAACAGAAAGTGCGGTTCCTGTAAGGACCAATTGGAATCTGAATTCTGGTTGCCTTGGGTTCCTGCACTGCTGACCATCGGCACCCCTTTGCTATGTGTAGAGCAGGTGCTGTATATACCTATTAATCCTTCAGAATGTCCCCCACCCGCCCTCTGTACTCTCCTAATTACCAGCTACTACATCTCAGTACTGTTACTACCATTCTCTAATTCATCAGTGATTTATCTTCCTTTAACCTGTCAATCGATGGTTGTTTTTTTCCACACCGTTCTTGTTCTAGCAGCTACAGTCCCTGTTTCATCAACAGGTATTACACATCAGTGGTGACCCTTACGGCACCCTTTTCTTCTTATTATTATTATTATACAGGAATTATATAGCGCCAATAGTTTGCTCAGCACTTTACAATATAACAGGAGACAATACAGCAACAATACAGTTCAATACAAGAGGGTTAGGAGTGCCCTGATCCTTGGAGCTTACAATCTAGGAGGGAGGGGCTAGTGGTACAAAAGGTAGTAACTGTGGGGGATGGACTGGTTGGAAGAGTAGAAGATTCCATTATTAGCTGAAGGCGGGATAGGCTTCCCTGAAGAAATAGGTTTTCAGAGATCGCCTAAAAGTGGGCAGAGTAGGCGATAGTCTGATAAATTGGGGTAGAGAGTTCCAGAGGATGGGGGAAGCTCTGGAGAAGTCCTGGAGATGAGCATGGGAGGAGGAGACAAGGGAGCTAGAGAGCAGGAGGTTGTGCAAGGAGCGGAGAGGAAGGTTTGGGTGATATTTAGAGACAAGATTGATGATGTAATTTGGGGCAGAGTTATAAATGGCTTTATATGTTATTGTTAATGTTTTGAATTTTATCTGTTGGGCAATGGGAAGCCCGTGGAGGGATTGGCAGAGAGGGGTGGAGGACACTGAGTGGAGGCCAGTGGAGGGATTGGCAGAGAGGGGTGGCAGATACAGAATGGTTAGTAAGGTGGATGAGTCTGGCAGCAGCATTCATGATAGACTGAAGAGGGGATAGCCTGCGATGAGGTCAGCCAATGAGGAGGGAGTTACAATAGTCAAGGCAAGATATAACAAGGGAGTGAATAAGTTGCTTAGTGGTTTCCTAGGTTAGGAACGGGAGTATCTTGGAGATGTTGCGGAGGTGAAGTCTACAAGATTTGGACAGTGATTGGATTTGGGGCTGAAAGGACAGATGGGAGTCTAGATTACACCTAGTACCCTGGCATGAGAGGAGGGACTGATGGTTGTATTATTGATCCTAATGGAGAAGTCAGGGGAGGGGCACGGGCTGGAGGCAATAGTATGACCTCCGTTTTGGAAAGATTTAGTTTGAGGAAGTGGAGTGACATCCATGCTGATATGTCACTTAGTAGGTTAGTAATGCGAGAGGAGACTGAAGGGGTGAGGTGAGGAGTAGAAAGATAGATTTGTGTGTTCTTAGCATAGAGATGGTACTGAAAGCCATTGGAGTTTATCAAGTGACCAAGGGAGGGGGTGTAGATGGAGAAGAGAAGGGGTCCAAGGACGGAACCTTGAGGGACCCCTACAGAGAGAGGGAGTGGAGAGGAGGAGACAGAGTTATAGGTAATGCTGAAGTAGCGCTGCGATAGGTAGGAGGAGAACCAGGAGAGAGCAGAGTCTCTGAGGCCAAGAGAGTGGAGTTTTTTGAGGAGAAGGAGAACCTTCTACTTCCATCCAGTAATACACATAGGCATTTACAGGAGTTTAGAGGCAAAAAAAAAAAAACACTTCACTTGTTTGTTTAAGAGAAGAGCGTTTTGGCTGAATATACGCCTAAGCACTAGACGCATTTATTCATTTCAGTGATCATAATAAATTAATATTCTGGCCAATTAAATGAAAGAACATCCAAGTGCTTGATGCGCCTAATCACATTTGCAAAAAATGCGAACTAAGTGCATTTTTGAAGCTGCTTTTCTCCAGGAGAAAAGCATTTAGAAGAGCCCCAGTGTGCCTGGGGCCTAAATTTTTTTACATCCTCAGAGAAGTTCCTTTTTAAAGATACTAATACACAGGCAGGGAGAGCCTTTAGTTCTCATGCACGCTGGACGTTTTTACAGCGGCTGTTTTTGGCTTTTGATGTTTTTTTCTACAGCTAGTAAGCCCCCCCCAGCATGTTATCTTATGTGTCCATGCACACATAGACTGGAATCAACGTTTTTTGGCTGGAAAAAAACCTAGAACTGCTGGGTTTCTAGAAGAATTTTTTTAGCTGGAAAAACACTCTAACGCTACAAACCGGCGTTTTTCGACATTTTTTTGTAAAAAAAAAAAAACCTCTAAAAAACACAAGCGTGGAAAAACGAGAAAATGCAGCTAAACTCTAATGCCAAAATGCTAAAATAAGCTAAAAAAACTGATGTTTTTAACGTGACTTTACACAGCTAATGTTACCAGCGTTCTCAAAACGTCCCGTGTGCATGAGGGCTTAAAGTGGTTGTAAACCTCAGGCATGAAATACGGAGCAGATCCCTTGTCTCAATCCAGAGTACTAATATTTCTGTCTGGTGCCTTGTTCTTCTGCTATCAGCATGATACGTTTTCCTGACACCAAGAGAAAAGAGGTAACGGGAGGGAGCTCCAACACACACAGCCTTTGATTGACAGCCTCAGCTCTGTTCCTGTGTGCTGTGTGAAGGAGGGGTGTCCCTTCCTTCCAATTAGCTCTCAACTTTATTCACTGAGTGTAACTCCAGCTCCCCACCCCCTGCTTTTCAGAACTGGGTTATCTTGTGTAAATTCAGCACTTTGAATGGATGTAGAGAAGAGAAGACAGGAGATAAACAGGTACAACTTATGCAGGAGGATTTGTTTCATCTCTGTGTATCACCAGTTACTTCACTGGGTATATGTGAGGGTTTACAACCACTTTAAAGGCCAACCAGATCAGCCATATAAAGCTTTCTTTTGACAAGTCTGTGCAGTTTCTCTGTCCGGGTGAATGTGCCTTTAAATAGATGTTTTGGCTGATGTCACGTTTAAATAGTCGTTTTGACAGTTCAATAACTGGTCAACCCGTACAGTCAAATGGTTGTCCAAAATAGTTGGACTCAAACATCAATTTTTCTTGAGTTAGGTAGCTTACAGGGTTAGTCTATCTGGTATTTCAGGTTGGAGTTAAACTGCCTAAGGGGCTTGCTGACACTTTGGTCCTCCTGAGCTGTTTTCGGCAGTTATGATGTCTGCACCCCTGGTTCTAAAATGTGTACAAAGCTGAAAGGTGGTTGAAGCGCTGCCTGCAGTGTTTTTACCATGGCTACCTCTTAGCTGTCTAGAACAGTCTAGTTATTATTATTATACAGGATTTATATAACAGTTTGCTCAGCACTTTACAATATAACGGGAGACAATACAGCAACAATACAGCTCAATACAAGAGGGATAGGAGGGCCTGATCCTTGGAGCTTGCAATCTAGGAGAGTGCCCCATCATTGGTATCAGTGGGAGGAATAGTGTCCCATCATTGGTATCAGTGGGAGGAATAGTGCCCCATCATTGGTATCAGTGGGAGGAATAGTGCCCCATCATTGGTGTCAGTGGGAGGAATCGTGTCCTGTCATTGGTGTCAGTGGGAGGAATAGTGTCCCGTCATTGGTATCAGTGGGAGGAATAGTGCCCCGTCATTTGTATCAGTGGGAGGAATAGTGTCCCGTCATTGGTATCAGTGGGAGGAATAGTGTCCCGTCATTGGTGTCAGTGGGAGGAATAGTGTCCCGTCATTGGTATCAGTGGGAGGAATAGTGTCCCATCATTGGTATCAGTGGGAGGAATAGTGCCCCGTCATTTGTATCAGTGGGAGGAATAGTGTCCCGTCATTGGTGTCAGTGGGAGGAATAGTGTCCCGTCATTGGTGTCAGTGGGAGGAATAGTGTCCCGTCATTGGTGTCAGTGGGAGGAATAGTGTCCCGTCATTGGTGTCAGTGGGAGGAATAGTGTCCCGTCATTGGTGTCAGTGGGAGGAATAGTGTCCCGTCATTGGTGTCAGTGGGAGGAATCGTGTCCCGTCATTGGTGTCAGTGGGAGGAATCGTGTCCCGTCATTGGTGTCAGTGGGAGGAATCGTGTCCCGTCATTGGTGTCAGTGGGAGGAATAGTGTCCCGTCATTTGTTTAAGTGGGAGGAATCGTGTCCCGTCATTGGTGTCAGTGGGAGGAATCGTGTCCCGTCATTGGTGTCAGTGGGAGGAATCGTGTCCCGTCATTGGTATCAGTGGGAGAAATAGTGCCCCATCATTGGTATCAGTGGGAGGAATAGTGTCCCATCATTGGTATCAGTGGGAGGAATAGTGTCCCATCATTGGTATCAGTGGGAGGAATAGTGTCCCATCATTGGTATCAGTGGGAGGAATAGTGTCCCATCATTGGTATCAGTGGGAGGAATAGTGTCCCATCATTGGTATTAGTGGGAGGAATAGTGCCCCATCATTGGTATCAGTGGGAGGAATAGTGTCCCATCATTGGTATCAGTGGGAGGAATAGTGTCCCATCATTGGTATTAGTGGAAGGAATAGTGCCCTGTCATTGGTATCAGTGGGAGGAATAGTGTCCCATCATTGGTATCAGTGGGAGGAATAGTGTCCCATCATTGGTATCAGTGGAAGGGAATAGTGTCCCATCATTGGTATCAGTGGGAGGAATAGTGTCCCGTCATTGGTGTCAGTGGGAAGAATATTATTATACAGGATTTATATAGCACCAACAGTTTGCTCAGAGCTTTACAATATAACGGGAGACAATACAGCAACAATACAGTTCAATACAAGAGGGAAAGGAGGGCCCTGCTCCTTGGAGCCTACAATCTAAGAGTTGCCCATAAAACCTCTCTTTTGCATCTAGTGCAATTTTATTGAGGCCTTCAAGTGGTCACACACAATATAGCTTAATTGTACAAGCTCTGTACAATTTCCATTGGATTTTCCAACAACCATGTTATGAAAGGGTCTACCACAGCCTTTCTCAACCTTTTCAACACAGAGGAACCCTTGAAATAACTTTCCAGTCTCGGGGAACCCCTGCTAAAAATGACTATATCTACAACTCATGATATATTAGTGTGATGGACAGTGGGAACAATGTTTCTAACACTTGTGGATATTGGGGAAGAATGACCCCTTTACAGATAACTAAAAGGATCAATGGTGTCAGTGGGAATTTACCTGAGAGGCAGAAATCACTAATTTCTCAAGGAACTCCTAGCAACATCAGGAGGAACCCTAGTTGAGAAACCCTGGTCTACCATCATAAGCCATTTGATTTTTATCCAGACAGACAGACCCCCACTTAGCACCCCAGATTGGTTAGTCTATAGGAGATTGTATGATCAGATTATGTATATATTAATTTATACATTTGTCTATGGAAGACTCTGAAAATAATCACAGTCACTGAAGATCCCGGTCAGCACACCTCCCATGACAGTTAGGAAGGTTTACCACTCACCCTGTTCGGTTTTGCATCAATTATACACTGAAGGATGCAAAAGAAGGGGAAAACCCAATCTGCAGCAGAAGGAGGGAGACTCTCCAGTTACTGAAGACAGGAGGCCAATCAGGTCGCCATGCCGGGCAGCTCTAGCTGAATACTCTGATATAATCTTTGCACATATTGCTGATCGGAATTACTGCTATAAAAAATAATGTGAGGTCAGGAGCCTCAGTCCAGTGGTGACTTGCAGATTTCTGGCAGAACTTAAACCATGAATGGTAAAAATCTGGTTACTGCCTTCTGCATCATTGTTCTAAAGCTTGCCATAAAAAGTCCCATCTATAAAGATGGGGCTATTCAAAGCTACCCTAGGGAGCAATAACGAGCGCCCATGATTGCAAACAGAGGTTTTCCATACACGTTGTTCAAATTGCATGTGCCCTAATGAGGAGCACAGAAGCAGCAACCTGCTCCAGTGATACAGAAGATATGCATGTGTTACCCTCTATTGTCCTAATATACATACAGTGTGTGTGTATCTGTGTGTGTATATATATATATATATATATATATATATATATATATATATATATATAAAATCCTCAGCTGCATTCATTAATTTCTTCCTTTTGCTGCATCCCTCCCTGCTGTAACCTCCACGCACAGCTCAATGTCACTTTGTGTGATGCCGTATAACTCTGCTGATTACGTACAAACCTTACCGGATACATTTGTCATCGAGGGGCTCGGCCACCCGTGAGATTTGTGACCTCATAAAACTATTCTAATTACCCTTTGTTGGCATTTGCCTTGTTTTTCATTGCGGCTGAGGCATCTGTCAATGAGGGGGTTGATCATATGCTATCAAGCAAAGAATAATTTCACATATATTTTAGCCCTAAGGCTAGCCATAGATAGGCAGATAGGTAACAAAGAAAGACATTGATACGACATCTGCCTGCCTTTGATTGCACATAGGTGGGAACGTCTGAAACTCCCAAGAGTAACGGAAGCAGAGCGAGGAAAGAGAGTAGAATCTAGCCCAGCCTTTCTCAACCAGGGTTCCTCCAGAGGTTGTGGTAGGGGTTTCTTGAGCTGTGGTTGATTGATTTTCTGCTTGAACTGACCACTAATGTAAAGGGGCAGTTCTTCATTACCCACCTGCATAAGGAGGCACTTATCCAATGTCACCAAGGTCTTGATGGCCTATATAAGGTGCAGCTTTTAATACTTCTCTAGTGGTCGCCAAAATACAGGTGACCTACGCTGACCGCAATGTAACAAGCAGTTCTTTATTACCTATACAATATGTGCAGCGCTAGTCAATAAAGCAAAGTAAAATATAATAATTAAAAGTCACAAATAGCATAAAATTATAAAAAAGTGACAGTCTATATGGTATCGTGAAATATGACTTCAATCCAATGGTGGTGCTCCTTGTGGTAAGGTAAGAATTGCGCACTCACCAGACGCGTAATAAAATTACGCAATGTGTATATCAATGGTGAATCCCTTCACAGATGAAGGACAGGACTGGAACATAGAATGGTTCTCTCTCCAGGTGGCAAGGATATGAGCCCTTAAAGTAAGTAGGTGGATTCAGATGGCCAGAGACCCCTTGAAGGGATGGATGGGTAGAGATGCCTGTTTACAGGTGCTCCCTCTCTGGATGCTGTGGACCGGAAACTGGATCGCAGCAAGGCTCTAAAATGATATAGCTCCTCAAAGGAGATCAAGGAGAGTGCCCATAGTGTAGTAGTTTAAACCAAGTTAGTCTCCACCTCTGAAGAAGTGCGTGCGCACGAAACATGTTAGGAGGAGTCTAGGATGTCGTGACGTCATGCCGCCGGTGCCACGTAGTGGCCCGGCAGCCATCTTAGTTACTGGATGGTCAGTCTGTTATACCTGACGCTTTTGTTCATGCTGCTATTGCTGTCATTTGCTTAGTCGCTGTAATTTAACAAATTGTGGCTTAAACTACTCTTTAAGCACTTCTCCAGTGCTCACCAAGGTAGGAGAAACCTATTCTGACCATCTATATAAGGGGCATTTCTTGATTGCCCACTTGCATAGGGAGGCACTTCTCCAATGATCACCAAGGTCTGGGTGAGCTACTGTGACCACCAGTGTAAGGGGCAGTTCTTTGCTACCCACCTGCAAAAGAAGGCACTTCTCCAATGGGCACCAAGGTACTGGTGTCCTGATCTGACAAAAAATGTAGGGGGCAGTTCTTCATTACCAAACTGCCTAAGGGGGCACTTCTCCAATGGTCACCAAGGTAGGGATGACCTTCTCTGACTAACAATATAAGGGATAGTTCTTCATTACTCTCCTTCATAAGGAGGCACTTCTCCAATGGTCATTGATGTACAGGTGACCTACTCTGACACCAATGTAAGGGGCAGTTCTTCATGACTAAATTGACTTTATTGACTAGAGCAGATAATGGTTGGCATCTGTGCCTATCAGTTATTTCCCCAAAACGCCCCAGTGTCCAAGTTTTATGCAATGGACCCCATACACCACCAATCTCTATACTGGGCACAGAGTTCCTTTAAAACATTTTTCACCTTATTTTTATCATTTGTTGTATCTCAGTCCTGCCGATCTCCTGCAACCTCTTTGCAGCCACTTTTGGTCTACATGCACCAAGCAGCTGCCTAGACCATGCCTGTGCAACATGTGTTGAAACATCCATTTTTATTCTGTATAAGGAGTGCATAAGACGGTGACAATGCTTGTGCACAATTGGTAGGTAGCGACAGAGCGTTGTCACCATAAAACAGGGAGTGTCTACTCAAGGACATTTGCGTTTAATGTGAGCAAGGTCTTACTTTGAATCTGAACTCTGGGAATTAGACAATATCTACCCTTGCAGTGGAGGGCCCATGCATGGGTTAAATGCTTGTTCAGCCTAGGGGTGCAGGAATAAGTTCCGATACTTACCCTATTCCAGGCTCTGAAGGCACCCGATATCTCTGCAACCTGTCCAGCACTACCATTTCTCTAAGGTGCCTTGGGACGCGGTCACAAGTTTGCCTCCTAACGTACAATGCTAATCCTAACATTAATAACTTGGAGCTTCGGGCAGAAGAGAACAGCTCTGAAGTGAGGGATAGAGTACGTAAGACACTTGAACCCCGCACCTCTAGACTAAAGAAGCATTTAACCCTTCCAGCGTTCTGTGAGGGGGCCCACTGTAAGGGTAGATTTTGTCTAATTCCCATAGTTCATCTTCAAATTAAGACCTGTTGATCCTGCCATAAAGGTCCTTGTGCAAGGGAAAGGGTAAAAATACACCTTACCCCTGCAACCCTAAACCAAACAAGCATTTAGCCCTTGCAGAACCAGGAGGGGGGCCCACTGTAAGGGTAGGTTTTGTCCAATTCCCATATTTCATCTTCAAAGTGAGACCTGTTGATCCTGCCATAAAGGTCCTTGTGCGAGGGAAAGGGTAACAATAATGCTTACCCTTGCTTCCAGAGACTAAACAAGCATTTAACCCTTGCAGCGCCAGGTAGGGGGCCCACTGTAAGGGTAGATTTTGTCCAATTCCCATAGTTCATCTTCAAATTAAGACCTGTTGATCCTGCCATAAAGGTCCTTGTTCAAGGGAAAGGGTAACAATACACCTTACTGCAACCCTAAACCAAACAAGCATGTAACCCTTGCAGCGCCAGGTAGGGGCCCACTGTAAGGGTAGATTTTGTCTAATTCCCATAGTTCATCTTCAAATTAAGACCTGTTGATCCTCCTGCCATAAAGGTCCTTGTTCAAGAGAAAGAATAACAATACACCTTACCCCTGCAACCCTAAGCCAAACAAGCATTTAACCCTTGCAGCGCCAGGTGGGGGGCCCACTGTAATGGTAGATTTTGTCCAATTCCCATAGTTCATCTTCAAAGTAAGATCTGTTGATCCTGCCATAAAGGTCCTTGTGCGAGGGAAAGGGTAACAATATACCTTACCCTTGCGTCCCTAGACTACACAAGCATTTAACCCTCGCAGCGAACGTTGTGGGGGCCCACTGTAAGGGTAGATTTAGTCTAAATTGCAGAATTCAGCTTCAAAGAAAGACCTGTTGATTCTGCAATTAAGGACCTTGTGCAAGGAAAAAGGTAACAATACACCTTACCCCTGCAACCCTTGACCAAAAGAGCATTTAACCCTTGCAGCACCGTGTGGGGGGGGGGGGGCACTGTAAGGGTAGATTTTGTCTAATTTGCAGAGTTCAGCTTCAAAGTAAGACCTGTTGATCCTGCCATGAAGGGACAGGATAACAATACACCTTACTCCTGCACCCCAAGACTAAACATGCACTTAACCCTTGCAGTGGGGGGTTCTGCAAGGGTAGATTTGATCTAATTCCTAGAGTTCAGCTTTATTAAACGTTTTAAAGCTTGTATGATAGTTTAGTGATTGGATCTCCATGTAAATTCCTGATTGATGGAGATGTATGGATATTTTCCTAGGTCAGAGTGTTCTGATATAGTAAATATATCCATGTACATGTTCACTGACCCCTCCACGCTGCAGTCGGGTTGTAATGTCGTTATTTTCAGTTTTGTTCTTGGCACCATCCCCTCTTGTGTCATTATCTGCCGCATTCTGCCTGTAGCAATCACTAATATGTCTATAAAATGCTCACACACCACTGGTTCACTATCTGTGCATCGTATCTGCAGGTCTGTTCAATAACCCTCCACCCAATCCCCAAACAGTGTTATCACTGAACCCCCATCCCATATGGCTGGCCGCCGCTTATCTGCCTGACCCTGCCAGAGCCGTCATTATTCTGGATGTCACCATATCGGTGTCTTGTCAAATATATAGCATCATGTGACCCATTAAAGCTGAACGCTGAGCAATAACGGTCATTTAATGCATGTATTTCTTGTTTCTTATAATTAGATGTCATTCTTACAAACCGCTCGTATAATTACCTGAATCTGGCCTTATATTAGCCCCCTGTTATACCCTATACAGCAGCACTTAGACTGGGAGAGGGGCAGCACCAGTAGGCAGTCAGGTCTGCTGCATACACGTGTTGAGAGGGCATGTGGAGTGGCGCAGAATAGGTGACCTATCAGTATGTTTTTGCTAATTCATTGTTCAAATAGCAGGCTGTGGGGGGCAGATAGGTGGTGATACTTTCCTGCTCCTTAAAATGGTTGTAAAACTCAGACATGAAATATGAACAAATCATATTCCTCTATAGTGTGTCCTTGTCTCAGTTAAAGTGTTACTAAACTCCGGACCCTGCATTCACTATATCTGGTCTCCCCGGACCCTGCATTCACTATATCTGGTCTCCCCGGACCCTGCATTCACTATATCCGGTCTCCCTGGACCCTGCATTCACTATATCTGGTCCCCCCGGACCCTGCATTCACTATATCTGGTCTCCCAGGACCCCGCATTCACTATATCTGGTCTCCCAGGACCCTGCATTCACTATATCTGGTCCCCCCGGACCCTGCATTCACTATATCTGGTCTCCCCGGACCCTGCATTCACTATATCTGGTCTCCCAGGACCCCGCATTCACTATATCTGGTCTCCCTGGACCCTGCATTCACTATATCTGGTCCCCCCGGACCCTGCATTCACTATATCTGGTCTCGCTGGACCCTGCATTTACTATATCTGGTCCCCCCGGACCCTGCATTCACTATATCTGGTCTCCCAGAACCCTGCATTCACTATATCTGGTCTCCCTGGACCCTGCATTCACTATATCTGGTCTCCCTGGACCCTGCATTCACTATATCCGCTCTCCCCGGACCCTGCATTCACTATATCCGGTCTCCCCAGACCCTGCATTCACTATATCCAATCTCCCCAGACCCTGCATTCACTATATCTGGTCTTCCTGGACCCTGCATTCACTATATCTGGTTTCCCTGGACCCCGCATTCACTATATCCACTCTCCACGGACCCTGCATTCACTATATCTGGTCTCCCCGGACCCTGCATTCACTATATCTGGTCTCCCCGGACCCTGCATTCACTATATCTGGTCTCCCCGGACCCTGCATTCACTATAGCTGGTTTCCCAGGGCCCTGCATTTACTATATCCGGTCTCCCCGGACTCTGCGTTCACTATATCCGGTCTCCCCGGACCCTGCGTTCACTATATCCGGTCTCCCCGGACCCTGCATTCACTATATCCGGTCTCCCCGGACCCTGCATTCACTATAGCTGGTCTCCCCGGACCCTGCATTCACTATATCCGGTCTCCCTGGACCCTGCATTCACTAAAGCTGGTCTCCCCGGACCCTGCATTCTCTATATCTGGTCTCCCCAAACCCTGCATTCTCTATATCTGTTCTCCCCGGACCCTGCATTCACTATATCTGGTCTCCCCGGACCCTGCATTCACTATATCTGGTCACCCCGGGCCCTGCATTCACTATATTTGGTCTCCCCGGGCCCTGCATTCACTATAGCTGGTCTCCCCGGGCCCTTCATTCACTCTATCCGGTCTCCCCGGACCCTGCATACACTATATCCGGTCTCCCCGGACCCTGCATTCACTATATCCGGTTTCCCCGGACCCTGCATTCACTATATCCGGTCTCCCCGGACCCTGCATTCACTATATCCGGTCTCCCCGGACCCTGCATTCACTATATCTGGTTTCCCCGGACCCTGCATTCACTATATCTGGTCTCCCACAGTACACACAACATGGAAATGCAATTATTTTAGTAAATATAAACTGATAAATACCTTTTCTCGTCAGCAATATATAGCAGTCTTGTGACTTCTATCAGTGTCCGAAAGAGCACTGATTAAAGCTTGCAGGAGGAGTTTTCAATCTCCCCTGATTGTCCTGTGAGGCTGCATAACCCTGACCCTCTCTCTGGACAGTGCTGATTGGCCCTGTACTGATCACATGCACCCTCCCAAAGAAGAAAAAAACTAGCAATAAACACCAGACTAAGCATGTACAGAGTGTCTCCTAGAGCTCTGTACTATCAGCAGATAGATTGGGGACAGTAGAAGAAGGGGAGGATCAGAGAAGACAGGATCAAACAGCCTTTTGGCACAATGCAGAGGATTAACCCCTTAGGTTCCACAGCGAGTATATGCAGACTGATTTTACTGTTGTGGGTTTACTAACACATTAAGAACTCTAAGTGTCAGTTCTGTCTGCTGCTTGGTTCCTCTGCTATCAGTATGAATCACTTCTGACAATTTTTCCTGACATCGAGAGAAAAGATGGGGACAGGGGAGGGATCCCCAGCACACAGCCTGTGATTGACAGCCTCAGCTCTGTTCCTGTGTGCTGCATGAAGGGGGGGGACATGTCCCTTCCCTCCAATCAGCTCTCAGAGCTCTTCTCACTGAGCTCTGCAGAGTGAAATTTCAGCTATCCGCCCGTTTTCTAACAGCTCAGACAAGCTTTATAAATTCTGGACTTTGAACGGATGTAGAGAAGAAAAAGACTGCAGGCCAGTCACTTCACTGGGTATATAAAAGGGTTTACAACCACTCTAGAAATTGATGTCACCCTCCTGGCTGTGCAGAGGTTTGCATAGTGTTTATGTATTTTCATTACAGGCAGTTATATAGCACTGGTAATTTACACAGCACTTTACATACTGTACATTTGCATCAGTCCCTGTGCGCATGGAGCTTACAATCTAAGGTCACTGTCTTACATGCATACATACACATACAAGGACCAATTTGGACAGGCCTAGTTACTTACCAGCATGTATTTGGAGTGTGGGAGAACACCCCCCAAAAAACATGCAAGCACAGAGGGAACATGCAAACTCCATGCAGATTGTGTCCTTACCAGGATTTGAACCAATGACCCCCTAGCTGCAAAGTAAGTGTGCTAAATACTATTTAGCTGTTTGCCTGGAGTTCACCGTTAATGCAGCATGCAGTGCTCCATTCTGGTTCCGAATCCATCTATAACTGTATAATGCTACAATATTTGTGTTGCTTTAACTACTTGCCCTCCTGAGGATTCCCCCCCCCCCCCTCCTGACCAGACCATTTTTTGCAGTACGGCGCTGTGTTACTTTAACTGACATTTGCACGGTCATGCAACGTTGCACCCAAATTACATTTCCGTCCTTTTTTTCCCAGGAATTGAGCTTTCGTTCGGTGCTATTTGATCTCCTGTGTTTTTTTAATTTTTTGCACTATGAAAAAAAAAAGACTGACAATTTTGAGAAAAAAAAAACACTATTTTTGACTTTTAAACATGTCCAGTAAAAAAATTAAAAAAATCAAATTTTGTCATAAATTTAGGCCAAAATGTATTCTGCTACATATCTTTGCTAAAAAAAATCACGTGTAAATGAATTGGCTTACGTGAAAGTTATAGCATTTTACAAATGGCGGTATATATACTGGGATTTTTTTTTTTACTAGTAATGGCAGCGATCAGTGACTTATAGTGGGACTGCGGTGGGCATTTTGACGCTGGGGGAAACTGACTTGGTGTCACTGACATCCCAGTGACACCAAGACAGTGATCAGTGCTAATAAAAAGCAGTGACACTATACTAATGGCACTGAGTAGGAAGGGGTTAACAGGTGGGGCGATCAAAGGGTTAACTGTGTGCTGTGTTACATGATATGCTGTGTGGTTGTGTGTAAGTGCACTGCTTTGCATGGCTGTGCTATGCAGAGCCATAAAAAGCACTGTGCAGGAGCTGACAGGGGTGATAACTGTTTTGTTTACAGACAGTTCTCCCCCCCACCCCTCGTCGGAGATGCTCGGCAATCACCAGCCGGGCCCCGGTGATTGACAGCTGCAGCCGCGAATGGCAGCGCGGGTAGGGCGCGTGCCCCCTACCCAGAAATGCAAATTATGTATATATACGTGATTTTGTACACCCGTGCTGCCCTGTAGCAGTACTTCTGCTATAGGGCGGACGGGAAGCAGTTTGGACAGACAGCGTGACATCCAGTTTACAACTGATAAAGAGATCTGCCATCACAGTACAAAGAGGGTAAGTATACTGTAGTAAACATGTTCCCCAGCCTTCACCTTACCAGTACATAGAAGGGGAAAGCTGAGAAAAAATGTTTTGTAGTCATTTTTTTTTCTTTTATCAAGCTGCAAATGTGGAAATGAACTTTAAAGTGCTACTAAACTCAAAACAGTAAAATCAGTCTGTATATGCAGTGAAGCATGCTTGTTATACTCACTGTGGAACCTAAGGGGTTACTCCCCCGCATTGTGTGAAGGCTGTCCGATTCTGTCTTCTCTGACCTTCCCCTTCTTCCAGTGTCCTCAATCCATCTGCTGATAGTATAGAGCTCTATTGGAGTCACCCTGCACATGTTCTGTTTGGTGTGTATTGCTAGAGGTTATTTTTTTCTTTGGAAGAGTGCATGTGACAGGCACAGGGCCAATCGGCACTGTCCAGACAGAGGGTCAGGGTTCATGCAGCCTCATAGGACAGTCAAAGGAGAATGAAAACTCCTCCTACAAGCTTTAACCAGCACTCAGCTGGACACTGATAGTGAAGTTACAAGACTGCTATATACTGCTGATGAGAAAAGGTATTTATCAGTTTATACAGTATTTACTAAATTAATTGCATTTCCATGTTCCGTGTATTGTGGGAGACCAGATATAGTGAATGCAGGGTCCGGGGAGAGCGGATATAGTGAATGCAGGGTCCGGGGAGACCGGATATAGTGAATGCAGGGTCCAGGGAGACCAGATATAGTGAATGCAGGGTCCGGAGAGACCAGATATAGTCAATGCATGCTCCGGGGAGACCAGATATAGTGAATGCAGGGTCCTGGGAGACCAGATATAGTGAATGCAGGGTCCGGGGAGACCGGATATAGTGAATGCAGGGTCCGGGGAGACCGGATATAGTGAATGCAGGGTCCGGGGAGACCAGATATAGTGAATGCAGGGTCCGGGGAGACCAGATATAGTGAATGCAGGGTCCAAGGAGACAAGATCTAGTGAATGCAGGGTCCGGGGAGACCAGATCTAGTGAATGCAGGGTCCGGGGAGACCAGATATAGTGAATGCAGGGTCCGGGGAGAGAGGATATAGTGAATGCAGGGTCCGGGGAGACCAGATGTAGTGAATGCAGGGTCCAGGGAGAGCGGATATAGTGAATGCAGGGTCCGGGGAGAGCGGATATAGTGAATGCAGGGTCCTGGGTTTAGTAACATTTTAAGTCTCACCTCTTACACAGTTCAGTCACAATTAGTTTTTATGCTGCACTTGTTACCCTATAAACTCTCTGACATCTCTGTAGGCCAACATCTTATTAGTATGGGGTGGGGGGGGGGGTGTAACATGACATACCCCCCCCCCCCCCCTTCCAGTCCTCACCTAAGCCCCAGTGCAGTCATCACCTCTGACCCAGCCCAGTCCTTCCATGTACCCCGCAGGCCAGTCCTCCCTTGTGTGTTCTGCCCAGTCCTCCCCTGTAACCCCCAGCCCGGTCCTCCCCTGTAACCCCCAGCCCGGTCCTCCCCTGTAACCCCCAGCCCGGTCCTCCCCTGTAACCCCCAGCCCGGTCCTCCCCTGTAACCCCCAGCCCGGTCCTCCCCTGTAACCCCCAGCCCGGTCCTCCCCTGTAACCCCCAACCCGGTCCTCCCCTGTAACCCCCAGCCCGGTCCTCCCCTGTAACCCCCAGCCCGGTCCTCCCCTGTACCCCTGCTTAGTCCTCCCCTGTGCTCTAGCCCAGTCCTTCCCTGTACCCTAACCCAGTTCTTCCCAGTACCCCTGCCCAGTCCTCCTCAGTACCCCAGCCTAGTCCTCCTCAGTACCCCAGCCTAGTCCTCCTCAGTACCCCTGCCCAGTCCTCCTCAGTACCCCTGCCCAGTCCTCCTCAGTACCCTGCCCATTCCTCCTCAGTACCCCAGCCCAGTCCTCCTCAGTATCCCTGCCCAGTCCTCCTCAGTACCCCTAGCACAGTCCTCCTCAGTACCCCTGCCCAGTCCTCCTCAGTACCCCTGCCCAGTCCTCCTCAGTATCCCTGCCCAGTCCTCCTCAGTATCCCTGCCCAGTCCTCCTCAGTATTCCTGCCCAGTCCTCCTCAGTATCCCTGCCCAGTCCTCCTCAGTATCCCTGCCCAGTCCTCCTCAGTATCCCTGCCCAGTCCTCCTCAGTATCCCTGCCCAGTCCTCCTCAGTATCCCTGCCCAGTCCTCCTCAGTATCCCTGCCCAGTCCTCCTCAGTACCCCTAGCACAGTCCTCCTCAGTACCCCTAGCACAGTCCTCCTCAGTACCCCTAGCACAGTCCTCAGTACCCCAGCCTAGTCCTCCCCTGTACCCCAGTCTTCACCAGTACTCCAGCCTAGTCCTCCTCAGTACCCCAGCCTAGTTCTCCGCAGTATGCCAGCCTAGTCCTCCTCAGTACCCCAGCCTAGTCCTCCCCAGTACCCCAGCCTAGTCCTCCCCAGTACCCCAGCCTATTCCTCCCCAGTACCCCAGCCTAGTCCTCCCCAGTACCCCAGCCTAGTCCTTCTCAGTACCCCAGCCTAGTCCTCCCCAGTACCCCAGCCTAGTCCTCCTCAGTACCCCAGCCTAGTCCTCCCCAGTACCCCAGCCTAGTTCTCCCCAGTACCCCAGCCTAGTCCTCCTCAGTACCCCAGCCTAGTCCTCCCCAGTACCCCAGCCTAGTCCTCCTCAGTACCCCAGCCTAGTCCTCCCCAGTACCCTAGCCTAGTCCTCCCCAGTACCCTAGCCTAGTTCTCCCCAGTACCCCAGCCTAGTCCTCCTTAGTACCCCAGCCTAGTCCTCCTTAGTACCCCAGCCTAGTCCTCCTTAGTACCCCAGCCTAGTCCTCCTTAGTACCCCAGCCTAGTCCTCCTTAGTACCCCAGCCTAGTCCTCCTTAGTACCCCAGCCTAGTCCTCCTTAGTACCCCAGCCTAGTCCTCCTTAGTACCCCAGCCTAGTCCTCCTTAGTACCCCAGCCTAGTCCTCCTTAGTACCCCAGCCTAGTCCTCCTTAGTACCCCAGCCTAGTCCTCCTTAGTACCCCAGCCTAGTCCTCCCCAGTACCCCAGCCTAGTCCTCCCCAGTACCCCAGCCTAGTCCTCCCCAGTACCACAGCCTAGTCCTCCCCAGTACCACAGCCTAGTCCTCCCCAGTACCACAGCCTAGTCCTCCCCAGTACCACAGCCTAGTCCTCGCCAGTACCTCATACTAGTCCCACTCTGTACCCCAGCTCAGTCCTTCCCTTTTGCCAGCCTAGTCCTCCTCAGTACCCCAGCCTAGTCCTCCTTAGTACCCCAGCCTAGTCCTCCCCAGTACCCCAGCCTAGTCCTCCCCAGTACCCCAGCCTAGCCTTCCCCAGTACCCCAGCCTAGCCTTCCCCAGTACCCCAGCCTAGCCTTCCCCAGTACGCCAGCCTAGTCCTCCCCAGTACCCCAGCCTAGTCCTCCCCAGTACCCCAGCCTAGTCCTCCCCAGTACCCCAGCCTAGTCCTCCCCAGTACCCCAGCCTAGTCCTCCCCAGTACCCCAGCCTAGTCCTCCCCAGTACCCCAGCCTAGACCTCCCCAGTACCCCAGCCTAGTCCTCCCCAGTACCCCAGCCTAGTCCTCCCCAGTACCCCAGCCTAGTCCTCCCCAGTACCCCAGCCTAGTCCTCCCCAGTACCCCAGCCTAGTCCTCCCCAGTACCCCAGCCTAGTCCTCCCCAGTACCCCAGCCTAGTCCTCCCCAGTACCCCAGCCTAGTCCCCAGTACCCCAGCCTAGTCCTCCCCAGTACCCCAGCCTAGTCCTCCTCAGTACCCCAACCTAGTTCTCCCCAGTATGACAGCCTAGTCCTCCTCAGTACCCCAGCCTAGTCCTCCCCAGTACCCCATCCTAGTCCTTCCCAGTACCTCATCCTAGTCCCCCTCTGTACCCCAGCTCAGTCCTTCCCTTTTGCCAGGGGTACTGGAGGCTAATTCGATCATGTCTGCTGATATAAGCGCCCTCCTTTATCTGCAGGCACCTTCATCCCAGATCCTCCATTGCCTTTCCAGAGATCCGGATCTGCCTCTCTAAACTGTCTTCAGGCCTCTACAATATCCTATGTGCAGACATGACATATATCTCAATGAACAGCCACGTCTGGTCCTCGCAGAGCGCCGCGTCCATCCTGCTCATCTATAGACCAATACATTATCCATTGTCCCCATCCTTGCACTTCCTGCCCTGCAGCCCTCTCCTGCGCTGTGCTTGCTGTAAGCGATGTAATTATCACTTGGCAATGAACAGCTGTATATTCATGTAAACAATGTGGATGGAAAGCAAACATCCACCAGCAGGACATACATAGTTGTGCATATGTGCGCGGGAACACGGTGCCTGCATGCATGGGGTCTGTGACGTCTGTAAACAACGCACAACGCTCTCCATCAATGCATATTTGTCTGCCTCTTCACAGGAATAAACAGATATAAATCTTCTCAGAAATGTTAGTTTGCACAACTGGCTGCGTGTCTATCAGATGCTGGATGGTTGGGGGGGGGATGCTGAAATTCTTTAAGCAGATGTTCAGCCAAATTATTTTTCTCTAGTTTTGGATAGAGTGACGAAGGATCAGAACCCCTGTTAGGTTTTTATTGCCATCCAGGGCCTTGCTATGGAAGCTTCCCCTCACTTACATGTTCCAGAGGTAGGGGGCACATGTCAAGACAAGGTGGGGGGATTCAGCCATTGGCCTATGGCTGGCAATAGGAATCAATCAAAATTCAAGCTGTGGGAGGCCCTGCATAAAACACTACCTGGATCAAGAATGAGATGGTGAAGGCTCACCTCTGACATCTCTAGGTTGTGCATAGGATGTGGAAACAAGACTAAGCAACTCAACTATGCACAACAACATAGGAAATAGGGTGCAGAAAAATGGAAGCAGCTGCTCTGGACTGAGGAGTCAAAATCTGAAATATTTGGCTGTAGCAGGAGGCAGTTTGTTCACCGAAGAGCTGGAAATCGTTACAGTAATGTCTGCTGGCAAGAACGAAGCATGGTGGAGGTTCCTTGCAAGTTTGGGGCTGCATTTCTGTAAATGGAGTTGGAGCTTTGGTCAGGATCAATGGTGTCCTCAATGCTGGGAAATATAGGCAGATGCTTATCCATCATGCCATACCATCAGGGAGGTGTGTGATTGGTCCCAAATTTATTCTGCAGCAGGACAGGGACCCCAAACATACCGCCAATGTCATTAAGCTGTATCTTCAGTGTAAAGAAGAACAAAGAGTCCTGGAAGTGAAGGTTTGACTCCCACAGAGTCCTGATCTCAACATCATGGAGTCTGTCTGGGATTACATGAAGAGAGAGAAGGATTTAAGGCATCCGAGATCCACGCAAGATCTGTTGTCTGTTCTCCAAGATGTTTAAAACAACCTACCTCTCAAGTTCCTTCAAAAACTGTGTGCAAGTGTATCGAGAAGAATTGATGCTGTTTTGAAGGAAAAGGGTGGACACCCCAAATATTGATTTGATTTGGATTTCTCTTCTAAATAAGCTATTAACATTGTGTCCGCCATCCATCGCTCATTGTGAGGGAGTGATGTGTGCAAAAACAACTGCGTTGCCACCCAGTCCAGAGGCAGCTGACAGGCAAAGTGTTCCCTCAAACACCACACTATGTCAGAAGCTGCAGTGGCATGGCATTGTGCACTGCAGTTCCATGGAGCCTATGTGGGCCCCACAGACAGGAAGCCTTGGCCCAGCAGGAGGGAGGCCACAGTTCAACAGCAGACCTCATCCAGTGGTTCAGAATCACTGCTGAGCTCTGAAGGTATTCAAGGAATTGTGGTTCAGTCCCACCTTCCTCGCTTCTCGCGCTGCAGTTCTGTAGAACCTACATTATATAGGCCCAACAGACAGGAAGCCACGGCCTGGCAAGCAGGAGGCCTTGGCCTGGGAGCAGGCTGTGTCTAGTGGTTGAGAACCACTGCTGTTCCCCAAACCTTAGTGTGTTCCAGGAACTGTAGTTCAGCTCCACCTCCCTGGCTTCGCGTGCTGTAGTTCTGTGGAACCTATGTAGGCCCGGCAGACAGGAAGCCGTGGCCCAGCAGATGGGAGGCTTTGACCCGGGAGCAGGCCATGTCTAAAGGTTGATAACCACTGCTGTGTTCCCTCAAACCCAAAGGTATTCCAGGAACTGTAGTCCAGCCCTGCATACCTGGCATCACTCGCTGTAGTTCCATAGAGCCTATGAAGGCCCAGTGGACAGAAAGCCACGGCCCAGCAGATGGGAGGCTTTGAACCGGGTGCAGGCCATGTCTAAAGGTTGATAACCACTGCTGTGTTCCCTCAAACCCAAAGGTATTCCAGGAACTGTAGTCCAGCCCTGCATACCTGGCATCACTCGCTGTAGTTCCATAGAGCCTATGAAGGCCCAGTGGACAGAAAGCCACGGCCCAGCAGCAGGTTGAGTATCACTGCTGTAAACTAAACCAACTGAAACACGACTTTAGAGTCGCTACTGATTTTTGAGAATGAATTACCTTGCAGTACAAGCCGCTACAAAGGTCATTGAGGGCTTGTATTAAAGCCCATTTACAGCTTGTTAAGAATATGTAAACATTTTACCATCTGTAGTTTTGGAACAGGTGTTCTTTACTGGCCCTTAGTGCATAACTATTTACCTAGGGCCTTGTTTGTGTTTCATAATCGCTACATGTTTATCCTCGCAATGGCTGCAATTCAAACAGCATTGTGATTATATAATAACCTGTTACCTTGTATAATAACAAGGCTGAAGCTGTAATGCCAACAAGCCCTCTTAAAAGGACGTTTTCCAAGGGAAAAAAAAATCTGCCATGTAGTTCCTCTGTGCTCTGGCAGAATAATTGAATTTTAACACTGCTCAGATTCATAATTCATGTCCTTTTTTTTGCTTCCCTCTCATACTAACACAATTGATGGAGTGTAATGTGTTTAATGGCCGGGAAAGTGAAACCATCCCCTCGTTACCACAGGTGATTGGACACAGACACAAGACTCGTGGCGGGGGGGAATTTTTCCTTTCGTAAACAGTAATTAATTTACTTTGTATTTCCGACTTCATTATTCCCAGTGGGAGGAAATCCATGCATGTGTTATGAGTCAGGTTGGATCCAGAGTGATATATCTAAGAAAAAAATACATGTTTTATGGCCATTTAAAGTGGGCTTAGCATCAGTAATATATTTTTTCATGTTATTGCATGCATTCTAAGTAATGTGTAAGTGTAACACTCCCAGGTATTTGTTACTTCTCATAGAAATGACAGTACTCCCTCTGAAAATGCCTTCATCTGCTTTTCGCTGTAGAAGGATGGAGCCATTGCTGTCCAGGCATCAGCTAGGGTCACCATCCAATCTACTTTATGGACTGGGATGCTGGTTTAGCGATGTCACAGTTCTGTAAATACTGTTGCCTGTGCATTTCTTGGCAGGGTTTACAAAGGTTTGACACAGATCAGCCCCTCCTGCAGCCTCTCACCTCGTGACTTGCTACAAGGTTACAATGTACAGTGTGATCACTGGGACGAGGGGACTGAGGAAATGTTTGCTCCTGCCTGCAGCAGAATAATGACATTATCCCAGCCCCTACTGCATCCTCCTACCTGGTGAGTTTCTACAAGAGGACAGTCTGATCCAGGGGCGGACTGACAACTCATAGGGCCCCGGTCAATAGGGGATCATGGGGCCCCTGTGTCCTTGCCCACACTCAAAGCACACCCCAAAAAGCCTATAAAAGGTACCAGGGGCATTTCATGGGAGCCCCTACTGACCCCGGGCCCCTGGGCAGTGCCCAAGAACTCGAATGGTCAGTCCGCCCCTGGTCTGATCATTTGGCAAGATGAGATGGAGGAAATGCCTTCTTCTGCCTGCTGCAGACTGATTGAGTCATGTCAACCTACACAAAGGGCAATGGTGGTTTCTGCGATCTGTCAAGAATCTATTTATACAGATGTCTAAAGTAGCTGAATGGTCCACTTTAAGGCTCGGTTCACACTTGTGCGGGTAGTTGTCACTGCAGGACCACACCTGTTCCCATACCAGCAACCACCTGCAGAGAAAAACGCACTGTCGCTCAGAAAATGAGTGGGGGTACCATTGATCCTAATGACACCCCCCGCACACTGGGAACCACACTGCACTATACGGTTTCCCTGTAACCACATTTTCGGAAGCGTTGAAGGGACCTTTTCCCCTGCGTTTTCAGTGGATACAGCCACTGGATGATGGGCTGCTGTACACGAGCAACACAGCTGCGGGGAAATCGCATATATGTAAACCAGGGCTAAGGGTACTTGCCAGTCCATTTTGAAAATTTTAAAGTATAATAAATTGTGAGTACAGATTTTTATTCTCGTTTATTGATAATTTTACCTAAAGACAGGTTTTGATGAGACTATCACATTTTGCCTGCAATGGTGGTTCATATTCAATTATCAATTTAATTATGTCAATATTTTGTATTTCAATGTTTTTATGAATTTATAAACAGTTTAAGACAGGAGCAACAAAACACGCAATTATTTCATATACTCATACTTTGATTAGTTGGTCCCTCTAAAGGGGAAATTCTTATTTATTACAGTTTAGACCATATAAAGTTTTTTTTCTTTAAAAAAAAATCTAAAAGTTTGCAAATTAATATAATTGTATTCTCTATATTAACCAGTAGGTGGCGGTTTAGGCTCTTATATGTCTTTCTCCACTTGTCCTGTTTACAGATCTCAATAACTCAAGCTGTGCTTTGCACACAAAAATGTAAAATAGCAGTTGTTTAAATCTTACTGGACAATTCATTCTGTTGTTTCAGACAAACTAAGCCTAAAAGCAGACTTTGCTTTGCTCTGCTTTGCTGTACTTATTTTGGGAAACGCACTCATCCTCAGAGTACAGTGCATGCATATCTCTGCTGTGGGATGCAGTGAAGGACAGGTGTATTTGTTTACACTGCCTATGTGTGCTTGGGTAACATTCAAAATTAATGGAATATGTATATATTGCATTGTATAGTGCATGTGCTTTGTTGTGTTTCATAACACTCATTAACACGCCAATGCCACAAAAAAGCCCGGTGAGGCATGCCAAGGGGTTGTCAGGCATATTGTAACCGGGCTTTTTTGTGGCATTGGTGCAGTAAAGGCTTCTTTCTGGCAGCCCGACCATACAGCACATTTTTGTTCATGTATTGTGCTCCTTGAAACAACCACCCTGTATTTTTCCAGAACAGCCTGTATTTATTCTGAGGTTATCTTTGGGTTTTTCTTTGTATCCAGAACAATTCTTCTGGCAGTTGTGGCTGCAATCTTTCTTGGTCTACCTGACCTTGGCTTGGTATCAAGAGATCCCTGAATTTTCCACTTCTTAATAAATGATTAAACAGTACTAACTGGCATATTCAAGGCTTTGGATATCTTTTTATGTCCTTTTCCATCCTTATAAAGTTCCATTACCTTGTTACGCAGGTCTTTTGACAATTCTTTTCTGCTCCCCATGGCCCAGTATCTAGCCTAGTCAGTGCATCTACGTGAGAGCTAACAAACTCATTGACTATTTCTACACAGACACTAATTGCAATTTAAAAAGCCACAGATGTGGGAAATTAAGCTTTTATTACCATCTTAACCCGTGTGTGTCACCTTGTGTGTCCGTACCAAGGCCAAACTTCCCGTGTAAACTTTTGATCATGGCTATCTGGGTGATTTGATCATTATGATTTAAAAAGGAGCCAAACAACTATTTGATAGTAAATGGCTTCATATGATCACTATCCTTAAATTCAAGACAGTTTTTAGGCATGATCAGTCATATTTTCAATATCAATGCCAAAATATCACAATTTCTGCCAGGATATGCAAACTTTTGAGCACAACTGTATATTTCTTCCAGATCTGGGCAGTAACCCAGTGTGAAACTTCTCTCTTGTGATAAAGACCAGTCACTGCTGCTCTTTCTCTTTGTGCAGGGTGACTGGTCCTGTCTCTGCGCCCTGCAAGCAGCCTGTAGTTGTTGGAGCCTACTGAGCCACTTCTACATCTCTACTCTCTGCACATTTGCTGCACAGTGATGATATCACTACCACTTTTACAAGGTAATATCTGGATTTGCAAATACATTTGGTGCACACAAAATGGATTATTGTGTGATATATTTATGAAGGTTTTTTTGTTTGGTGCCCAACTTTAAGAATGTACGTTTGGGAACCTTTAAAAAAAGGCGTTCTCCCTTCACTGGTAGCCATGTTCACATCAAAGCAGCTGGCGGATTGCAAATTCTGTGGTGTCAGTCCTGGGCAGGGAAAGGAAAGGTTTTTTCAGGACTCTGACATTCCTTCCAGGAGGGAGATGAATGCATTTGTTCACATGATTGTAGCTTTGGATGGGTTGAATCACCGTCTTTCTGGCCCCTGTAAACCTTTAATTAGCAGAACTGAGGCCAAGCTGGACAAGGAATCTTCTTTTAGGGTATATTTTGGTAAACAGTGCGCAGTGTTGAAAGGATTTCACATACTGTGTGAAAGTTCTCGTCTCATAAGACCTAAAGGCAGCTCTGATCATTTGCTTTTTTTATCTGGCTGTGTGATAGATAAAGGCCTAAAGTGGTATTGAACAATGGAGGGTCCTTAAAGGTGACAGTAATCAATGGTACCACTTTTATACACCTTCCGGCATTCTAGAAAATTTCTCAGAAAAACCTCAGTATAGACACTGAATGCTCAGGGTTTATTCACAAGAGAAATATGGCCGCTCTGAAAGTTTGAGCTGCCTGGATGGTCATCCAGCAGCTTAAGTATTTTAGTGCCAGTGCAGTAGCTTCAATACCTTCTGGTGCGTCAATCCATACCAGGTATAGAGTTGAGGAATCCTCACCTTTTTTACTGATTTTGGTTTCCTGAATACTTACTAAAGACCTCTAACTCCAAGGTACAAAAACTCAGAGGTTCCTGAGAAAGGGTTTTTGTTTTTCCAGCAACTTCAATACTGTATTTCCAATCCAGCAGCTTTAATACTTCAATGCCAATCCAGAGGCTTCCAGTCCAATTCAGGAGCTTCGGTACCTTCTGGAGTGTTGACCCATACCAAGTATAGAGATGAGGAATCCTGACCTTTTTCCGGTTTTGGTTTGCTGCGTGCTTACTTCAGACCTCCAACTCCGAGGTACTAAAACTCCAAGGTTCTTAAGAAAGGGGTTCTCTCCACCTGTGTCTTTTCACCAGAATTAACTCATTCCATTGTTCCATTGTGGTACTTGTCCCTTGTAGGACACAACGTCTGGCATTCTAGAAAATTTCTCAGAAAAACCTGTGTGCTCAGGGTTTGCTCACAAGAGAAATGTGGCCGCTCTGAAAGTTCTAGCTGCTTGGCTGTCCATCTAGCAGCTTCCATGCCAATCCAGCAGCTTCAATCCTTCAATGCCAATCCAGCAGCTTCAATACTTTTACTTCCAATCCACCAGCTTTAATATTCAATTCCAATCCAGCAGCTTTAATACTTCGATGCCAACCCAGAAGCTTCAATACCTTCTAGAGTGTTGACCCATACCAAGCATAGAAATGAGGATCCCTGACATTTTTACGGTTTTGGTTTGCTACACGCTTACTACAGACCTCTAACTCCGAGGTTCTAAAATTCAGAGGAAGGGTTTTTGCTTTTCACCTCTAAAATGTTGGGTGTCTCCCCACCTTTGTCTTTTCACCAGGTCTAGCTCTTTCCATTGTTTCATTGTGGTACTTATCCCTTGTAGGTGTTAAAAGCACAGCTGAATTTAATTGCCCTAACTTTGTTTATGTACATGCAAGCATTGTTTTACATTCTGGCCTAAGGTTCCTAGAGAGAATACTAGGGTCCCTTGCAAAATGTACATATTCTTCCTCTCAGATATGTAAATTCTGACACCAATGGTCACCACTTTTTTTTTTTTTTTTTTTGCTAGGAGGCTTTTTTTCTTACTGACCACCAATGTAATGGACATTCTCTCTGACCAAAACTATAATGGTGTCCCTTTCCCAATGATCCCAAATGTAAAGGACTTTCCTCTCACTGACCACCAGTTTACTGGGGTCCCTATCCCGATGATCACTACTGAAGGGGGCATTCCTTCCACTGGCCACCAATGTAATGGGGTCCCTCTCCCAATGATCACTAATATAAGGAGCATCCTTCCCACTGACCCACCAGTGTAATGGGGTCCCTCTCCCACTTACCATCAAAGTAAGAGAGCTTTTCACTGACCACCAATGTAAGGGAATGCTTTTCCATGGACCAGCAATGAGAGGGAACACTACTTTTATATTCTGACCACTATTGTTACTGGTTTCCTTTCACTACAATTACTGAAAATAATTTAGTTATTTTTTTTGCCCTGGGTGTCATATAGTTTAAGTATACCTCATTCTTTATTCATTCATGCCATTGTACTGTTGAGCTGTAGCTATAAAAATTATTAGTAGGGGTTCTCTGAGATCTATAAGTTATTTTGAGTATTCCTACATTGAATAAAAAGGTTGAGAAAGGCTATACTGTACTATTGTATATGGACCAGCTGGATTATCTAAAGCAGTCTTTCTCAATCCTTTTTACTCTGGTGGAACTTTTGAAACTATTTTTAGGTCTCAGGGAACCCCTGCTAAAAACCTATTATATCTACAGCTCGGTTCATTGGCATGATCAATAAGGTTTAACTATTTTAAAAGAAAGAATGAAGAATGTGGCATATGGATAGCATTTGCCACCACGAGCAGATCAGTTTCCAACATGCCCCTGCTATATCAGACAAAAAACAATCATCATATAAAATGAATTAATAATGGCCATAAAAGTTATGCAGACTGTGTAAATTGTACTGTCCTCCTACACTGGTGGTCAGTGGGGGACTGTCCCCCTACACTGGTGGTCAATGGGGGACTGTCCTCCTACACTGGTGGTCAGTGGTGGACTGTCCCCCTACACTGGTGGTCAGTGGTGGACTGTCCTCTTACACTGGTGGTCAGTGAAGACGTGACCCTTACATTTGCAGTCAGTGAAGACGTGACCACTTAGATTGTATGTCAGTGTTAAATTTACCCAGGGGGTCATTACAGGTGGAGCACAAATCCGCCACTGCTCAAGGAGCCCCATGCAACCTTTGAGGTTGAAGTTCTATAGAGCCCTGATTGAGACAGGCAATGTTGGTGCCATTTTACAGTCCTTTTCAGCCCATTTAAGGCTTTCAGTACCTCTCTCTTTCACTCCGAGGAAGGGGCAAGGCCCTGAAACATGTCCGTATAGTGGAGGTACTTTACTGCCAAGGTTACAATCTCAGTCCCCTTTTCTGCACCAGCTTGGGACATTTTTGTTGTTTCCTTCCTTTTGGTTCGCCCAGTTTCCACCTCAGAGTAGCCATCTTGGCTTGCAGTATCTCTTAATGTCACCAGCCTAGTGAGAGTGCCTCACCATCTGTTGGCGTGACCTGACATTCTTCTAAATGATTTGTCCCTGATCAAATCACTTCATTGTATGGGCAATTTTATCTTTCTTATTTAATAAAGTGATTTTATCTGCACAATCTACATTTTATCTGCATCCTGTGCACTCAGGTTCTGCTATGGGATTGTAGTGTGCAGATGTGGCCAGGAGAGACTTGCAGCACTGGATGAGAACAAATCATGGATCCGCGGATCAAATGAAGGTAAGCATGCATCTACACAGGGGGTACGGTTAGGTTAGGTCAGGGGAAGGGGGTAAAAATGGTAGGTGCACTTTGTTTTGAAGTGTACTCATCATTTAAGCACACATTTTAGAGGTTAAAAACGTCACATTCGTTAACAATAACAGCAGATTTGCAAAGGCTCCAGACTAAACAAAAATGGCAGTGCCAGGAGTAGGGGGGCAAATGTAAAAGGGTCTGAAGTTAAGGATCCTCTTTAAGGGCCCATTCACACTATGTGCTAGCATTAGAGCTGCAAGTAACGATTATTTTCATAATCGATTATTTCGCTGATTATTGTTTCGATTAATCAGATAAAAACCTCAAGAAAGGTTTAGTTATAATGTAAAGTTTAAAAAAATGACAATTTATTCTTGATTATCTATATACATTGGTAAATACAAAAAAACAGCTTTATGGTTAGGGAACAAAATATCTATTCCATTCTTGAGAATTACAGACAGAAGAGATATACTGTATATACTTTTCGAGGTTGAATCTGGTACATATCAGACTCGGAGATCAAAATTTTTATTGAAAGAAAATGTTTTGAAAGACCTAAAATGCAGTTTTGCAGATTTTCAGACAAGATTGAAATATAATAGTATGCATGACAGGAGACAGGTAGCTGGATACAAGCTATCTGTGCCTGCTGTCAGTTATGATGGCCATACACAAATTAATTGTTCATTTGAAAATTTTTGTTTTTAAAACGTTCATTCAATTTTCTAATCGTTAGCGTGGTAGAATTGACATTTGTTTTCTACCATAGTGACTGGCAAATTCAAAGGAGCAGAATAGAAAACTTTTCTTGATTGAACCAATTTTCGGACAGTGTATGTGGTTTTCTTTCAGAAATTACATTCATTTTAAAGTTGAATATTAAAAGCAAGTAAAAGTTTTGAAAGACATTCATCTATTCATTCAAAGTACAAAGAATGTTCGTACAAATATTCATACGAATATTCTCATCCAAAAAGAAATCAATACGTGTATGGCACTTTATTGTACTTAAACAGCAGATAATCACTACTATAAAGGGTAATTTTTACTGTGAAACAGTAAAAGAAATTTTATATATATATAATATTGCCAAACGTATTGGGCTAGCCATCCAAATTATTGGATTCAGGTGTTCCAATCACCTCAAAATTAAGCACTTAGGCATGCAGACTGCTTCTACAAACGTTTGTGAAAGAATGGGTCGCTCTCAGGAGCTCAGTGAATTCAAGCGTGGTACCGTGATAGGTTGTCACCTGTGCAATAGGTCCATCCTTGAAATTTCCTTCCTACTAAATATTCCACAGTCAGCTGTTAGTGGTATTATAACAAAGTGGTAACAACTAGGAACAACAGCAACTCAGCCACCAAGTGGTAGGCCACGTAAAATGACAGAGCGGGGTCAGCGCATGCTGAGGCGCACAGTGCGCAGAAATTGCCAGCTGTCTGCAGAGTCAATAGCTAAAGACCTCCAAACTTCATGTGGTCTTCAGATTAGCACAACAGCAGTGCATAGAGAGCTTCATGGAATGGGTTTCCATGGCCGAGCAGCTGCATCCAAGCCTTACATCACCAAGTGCAATGCAAAGCGTCGGATGCAGTGGTGTAAAGCACACTGCCACTGGAATCTAGAGCAGTGGAGACGTGTTCTCTGGAGTGACCAATCATGCTTCTCTGTTTGGCAATCCGATGGATGTGTCTGGATTTGTCAGTTGCCAAAAGAACGGTACTTGCCTGACTGCATTGTGCCAAGTGTAAAGTTTAGTGGAGGGGGGATTATGGTGTGGGGTTGTTTTTCAGGGGTTGGGCTTGGCCCCCTAGTTCCAGTGAAGGGAACTCTTAAGGCGTTAACATATCGAGACATTTTGAACAATTTCATGCTCCCAATTTTGTTGAAACAGTTTGGGGATGTCCCCTTCCTTTTCCAATATGATTGCGCACCAGTGCACAACGCAAGGTCCATAAAGACATGGATGAGCCAGTTTGGGGTGAAAGAACTTGACTGCCCTGACCTCAACCCGATAGAACACCTTTGGGATGAATTAGAGTGGAGACTGCGAGCCAGGCCTTCTCATCCGACATCAGTACCTGACCTCACAAATGTGCTTCTGGAAGAATGGTCAAACCTTCCCATAGACACCCTCCTAAACCTTGTTGACGGCCTTCCCAGAAGAGTTGAAGCTGTTATAACTGCAAAGGGCGGGGCCAACTCAATATTGAGCCCTACGGACTAAGACTGGGATGCCATTTAAGTTCATGTGCACATGTAAGTCCTTGGGCAAGCGTCCCAATACTTTTGGCAATATAGTGTATTTACAATATACCCAGAAGTTGGATATACCAGGTATATGAAGACATGAAGGGTGGAGGGGTGATATAAATATTTTATCTTGTTATATTGAAGTAGTACTAAAGGCTGTTTTTTGGCATAGTATAGAGTGCCCCTATATCAAGGTAAAAAAAAACTTCTGCCTTTATCACTTACTTCTCCTGGCCAGGACTACATGTTCCATGAGGCATTGCCCCTCACACATTCATATTCACAAGTTCTCAAGCACTTACTGACATGTGTGAATGGTGTATTGATATAAAAATCACGGCTTGAACTATCTTGCTTTGCATGTAATGAGTCTATCTCATATATTAGTTTCACCTTTTAGGTTGCATTACTGAAATAAATGAACTTTTGCACGATATTCTAATTTTTCGAGTTTCACCTGTAGATGGACGTGTCTTTTTTTAACGAGACTAACTATATGTGCCTTGTGTTGGAAAAACACAAGGCCCCACCCCACCGTCGGCACAGCACAGCGTCTACTAGCCCACACGCTAGTGGAAAGTTTTAGTGAGCGGCCAATGTGACCGCCTCTTAGCAGGAAATTCTAATTACGGTATGATCCCTGTAACGCACATAATCACTAGAGAGAGTCTAGGATATGAAATAAAATTTTCAAAATATGGAACAGTAAACAAATGAAAACCGTGAGTCATGCTAAAAGTGACCCGCGGCTAAATGTTTTAATATTAAATAAATATACTTCATTAAAATACACATTTTTCTGTTAACTCATCCATCATCAGGGGTAAGTATGAGATGTTACGGTATCATGCTCCTGACATTATAATACAGGGACGTCCCCTTGGCTTTTTCACCTTACATGCAAAGAAACATTTCCTTCTCTTTTTGTATTGCTGTCATCAGCCTCCCATATTCACACAGGTGCCTTGTATACCCTCCTTCTGTATATTTCCCGCACACACCTGTCAGTTTCACCTGTCCTGTATCCCTCTGTCTCCACGCCCTGTGCTTTGTTTGGCATCTCTTGTGTTGTCATTGCTGCGCACGTGTACAAACACTCGAATGTTGACACATCTGACGGGACCATTTCATAACAGGTGATATCAAATTTTCCTAGATAATGTGATTAGCTGACAGTAAACAGACTGTTGTGTGCGGTGTACTAAGGCACCCATGCAGTGGGCTTTAACACCATGCTGCCACATGTAGGTCCTGGTCACTGTTTGTTATCTGGAGCTGGTAGGACGGTCTCAGGATCATGGGAGTGATGTGACAGCCAATTACTGTGACCGCATGATTAGGAGCTCGCCTTCCAGCCTAAAGGGTTAAAAAAACATGGTATAATTGGTAATCATATATGTACATGGGAGGATACCAATTTGCTCATTAAAGCTGAATTCCAGTATAAGCAAATATTATCGAAATACAAGACACATGCCTATTGTTATCTGCGGCTTGGTGTGCTTTGTGTATTTTATTTATGACAGGTACTTATATAGCTCCTTCAATTTACATTGGGCTTTACATATGTTTATTGTACATTCATATCAGTACTTAACCCTCAAGGGGCGTACAATCTAAGGTCCCTAACTCAGATTCATACATACACATACTAGGGCCAATTTAGACAGGAGCCAATTAACCTACCAGAATGTCTTTTGAGTTTGGGAGGAAACCGGAGTACCCGGAGGAAACCCACGCAGGCACAGAGAGAACATGCAAACTCCAGGCAGGTGGTGCCGTGGTTGGGATTTGAACCAACGACCCTAGTACTGCCAGGCAGAAGTGCTAACCATTTAGCCACTGTGCTGCCCTCTTCCAGAGCTGTGCAGTAATCCATTGTGAAACCTTTCTCTCCTGTATTAACCCCTTCACGCCAGCGCCTCCCGGCCCTTAAAGGGGTTTCTGACGCCGGGAGGTGGGGTGAGATTTAGGGTCATGTGTCCGCCGTGATTGGCTGTCACTGCAGTTATATGATCAGAAAGGTCCCAATCGCAAGGAGAGATTGGGACCTTTCCGTTGGACACTGACACGTGCTGGGCGCGCACTTTCAGCACGTTTGTTTACAAATAGTACACAAATATGCGGCCGCTCAGCATCAAGGCCCAGCTGCCGAGAGGCTGCATATTTGGCGTGAAGAGGTTAGTCCCGGTTCACATATATGCGGCCGTGCCGGCCGCGTTTTGCATGGACACGAGAACCCATTCATTTGAATGGACTTTCGTGCCCCATGACATGCAGGGAAGAAGTCCCTGCATTTCGTCCGAAAACGCAGCCCACACGGGAACCTCGGTTCCCAGTACGGTTGCGTTTTCCAGTACGTGCGGCGTGCTTTTTTTTTTTTTTCCTTACAAACAGTTTTTTTCGCTCTCTGCAAGGAGAGAGAGAGAGATACAATGTATCTCTCTCCTTCATTCAGAGAGAAAAAAAAAACAGACTGATCACTGTGATAGCCAGTCAGAGGCTATCACAGCGATCACGTGACCCAAAATCAGGAGACCCAGATCCCAATCGTTAGAACCGGACCCAGGGCTCTCAGTGACATCTTAGTCTTTGTGTTGGGAGTGCGCTGTGCGGCGCGCTCCCAGCACAAAGACAGGTATGGAAATATGCGGCCCCACAGAAAAAAGCCCAGTTCTGTGAGGCCGCATATTTGTGTGACATCGGTGTCAAGGGGTTAAACTACATACTTGTTGGTAGATCTAAAAGAGCTTGTATATTCACATGTGTGGTTAACTTGAAAGTAGATGTAAACCCAAGCACTAAAATATCACGCTCTACCATGTTAATGAATTTCCAAAAGCTTTTAATAATTTGAAATCTGAAGTTTTTAATTGAAAGAATACTTGATGATTCTAAGGTCTTTTTTCGGGCACTTCCTGTTATGGGATGACAGCGTCTGCTAGTTGTGCTCTACAGTTGTCACCCCCCACCCCTGGTGGTCACCACAAGCAGCCATGGTGATACATATTGTGATGGAATGGTCCTCTGTTGTCAGACGGCTGGTCAAGAGCAATGATGTGCAGCCAACCCTGTAGCAAATACATAGTAGATAGGAAATGACTGAGAGAGCATGAAAGAGATCAGCAACACTGAAATAATATTATGGAAGAAAAATAGGGGGAAAAGATTGTATTTTTTGCAAAAGAACAGAAATTGTATATCATACACAATGTGTTAGGTTATTGTTGGGACCTTTCAGTTGGACACCAACGCGTGCTGGGTGCGCGTGGCCAGGTTTACAACAGTACTTCTCTGTGGAGCCATCTGAATTTTAGGCTGTACCCAAGCCTTGACTTTTCCTCAAGTCAAGATTAAGCTCCATCCCTTCTGGTACTAAACCTCTGTCTTTCATCCAAGTTTTCATATTTCAGAGCATTAACTGCTTGTCAAGGCTCTGAAATTATAAGGGACTGGGCTCCTGGGGAAGGACTTGAATGACCACTCAGAGTGAGCCTGGTGTCAGTCCATCATGCAGATAGAATATTTGTTCCAGGGGATGAACCTTGGGCGCTCCTCATTCATATTGTCCCTGAGTGCTGATGTGAGCCTGAGCACCCTGAGGTGTACGACTCTTGAGACTTCAGATGTTAAGTGACCCGGCTGTGAAGTTAAAAGAAATGTCCCACCTTCCCTCCTTTCTCTCGCTTTTCCCTCAACTTCTTTGGCCCTTCCTTTTCTTCTCTATTTTCTTTCCCTTCCTCCTACTTAGCCTCATGAGAACGAACATTTATTTCACATTTGGTGCATCGTCTTCCTGAAGGTGTTAAGTGTCTATGGACTCTGCCTCAAAGTAGCATTTTCCAATTTTATTTTTTCCAAGGGAACCGTCTTTTTCATATATGATCCATACCAGCTGATGTCTACTATCCAAGACCTTTGCTGAGACCTCCGTGACATACCTACTGACTACATCTACCAACCTACTTGGTTTGTGTCCTCCTTTTAGGAATTACACTGAATGGATACTATATGTTCCCTTTTTCTTGAATTATTTGGGTTCATGAACTTTTAGCCTTTGGTTGTTTCCTTCCCGTTGCTCTTCTATATGCAAGTCATCAGGCTACTGTGGATTGACTTTGTACATCAGCTACTGTACTCGATCCTTTTTTGGAAAATCCTCGATGAGGCTTTCTCTTCTCTAATGTCTGTTTCTTGCAAACTTCAAGCGGGCTTTTATGTGTTTTGCACTGAGGAGAGGCTTTTCCGTCTAGCCTATCTGCCATAAATCCCAGATCGGTGGAGGGCTGCAGTGATGGTTGTCCTTCTGGAACTTTGTCCCATCTCCACAAAGGATCTCTGGAGCTCAGTCAGGGTGACCATCGGGTTCTTGGTGAACTCTCTTACTAAGGCCCTTAATCCCTGATTGCTCCATTTGGCCAGGTGGCCAGCTTTAGGGAGAGTCCTGGTTGTGCCAAACAGTTCCTTTTGACCTCATGGCTTTTGTTCTGTTACAGTATGCATTGTGAGCTGTGAGGCCTTTTATAGAGACATGTGTGCCTTTCCAAATCATGTCCAATCAATTTAATTTACCACAGGTGGACTCCATTCAAGGTGTAGAAACATCCCAGCAATGATCAAGAGCAATGGAAGGCATCTGAGCTAAAATTTCAAGTGTTGTTGCAAATGTTCTGATTGCTTTGTTCAATGTGATATTTAATTTGTTTATTTTTAATAACAGACATTTCTAAAATTCTGTTTTCACTTTGTCATTATGGGGTACTGAGTTTAGATTAATGAGAAAAAAAATGAATTTAAACAACTGCAGTATCAGGCTGCAACATAAAATTGAAAAATGTGAAGAGGGTCTAAATACTTTCTGAATGCACTGTACAAGATGAAGGCCAGGGGTAGGACTAGACACCATGAGGGGGCTTAATCGCAGCATAGAGGACGTTAAGGATCATGTACACCCTGAACCTTGGTACTGGCATTTCAGTACTATTGATACCTTAGACCAGCCTTTCTTCAACCAGAGTTGCATGGAACCCAAGGTTTCCTTCAGAAGTTGTTAGGAAATTCTGTAGCAATGTACAATTTTTGCCTCTCAGATAAGTGACCACTGACATCACTGATCTTTTTAGCTGTCTGTAAGAGGGGGATTCTTCCCATTGACCATCATGCTAAGGCACCATAAGCCGTATATACTGTATAGCCATTATTAGCAGGGATTCCCTGTGATTGGAAAGTCAATTCAAGGGTTCCTCCATGTTAAAATGTTTGATAAAGCTGTCTTAGAACACTTTTAAGGCTACGCTAGGTTCATTGTAACCTCCAACTGCCTGATATGTTCTCTTTGTGAGCTACTATGCCATAGACACAGAGTTTATAACTTTATAGTGTAACTGTGTCCATTGGATAGTAGCTCACAAAGAGAACATATCAGGCAGCTGGAGGTTACAATACGTTCATATGATGATCAATGGGAAGAATTCTCCTTACATGTGTGGTCATTGGAAAGAATCCCCCTCCTACTGAAAGCAAAAAAGATCAGTGATGCAGTGGTCACTTATCTGAGAGGCAGAAATTGTATATTGTTCAAGGAATTCTTAACAACCTTTGAAGGAACCCTTGGGTTCCACGCAACCCTTGTTGAAGAAAGGCTGGACTAAGGTACCAACAGTGCTGAAATGCAGGTACCTTGGCCCAGATAGTACATGGATCCTTAACATCTACCATGTTGAGATTAAGCCTCCTCCTGATGTCTAGTCCTACCCCTGTCATTCATCTTTTTTAAACAGTGGTGACTACACTTTCTCTTTGGACATCAGAGAACTTCAAGGAACATTTTTTTACATGCAGTGTTTCATGACTGCAAAAGAATTTTAATAATCTCTTCTTACTCCACAGATGCTCCATGTGTTTAACCCGCTTCGCAAATCTGGCAGTGACACCTGCCTTTCACCTGATAACCCTCAACATTGGAAACGTGTAGCAATCCGAAGACCCCCTCCTGCTGACATCCCTGACTCATCCTCCCAAAAAGGTCCCGCTTTACCCGTCCCGGAAGTGCGGGTGGAACGTTCCTTTAGTGCCGGTAACTTGGTTTGTGATAGTGATGAAGAGGAAGGGGCGGATGGAAGAACTCTGGGGGTGCCCGGATCCATGTGGAGGACACGGAGTGAATCTCATTTAGACACGGGAGGCAGGGCAGAGCCTCTGGGGGAAAAGAACAAGTCTAGCAGTGGATGGAGCCTACCGTCACCGAAGACCTTGAGGAAGAAGAGAAAGGCAGCAAAAGTTACAGCAGCAAAACAAAATCTTCTTTCGTTTTTTATGGGATCCTTTAAGGTAAGTTTAGGGGTGAGATGAGCCTTTATGCTGTTTGAGAAGGAAGTAGAAACCAAAAAGTTGTTTCCTTTGAAGGGTGACCCAGACAGAAGGGAGCTATGAATCTGTCCTCCTGCATTGTGATAGAAAATGAAGGGGGCTATGAGTCTGTCCTCCTTCTGCAGGGTGATACAGAAAGAAGGGAGCTATGAGTCTGTCCTCCTCCTGCAGGATGATACAGACAGAAGGGAGTTATGAATCTGTCCTCCTCCTGCAGGGTGATACAGAAAGAAGGGAGCTATGAGTCTGTCCTCCTGCAGGGTGACATGGACAGAAGGGAGTTATGAGTCTGTCCTCCTCCTGCAGGATGATACAGACAGAAGGGAGCTATGAGTCTGTCCTCCTGCAGGATGATACAGACAGAAGGGAGCTATGAGTCTGTCCTCCTCCTGCAGGGTGATACAGAAAGAAGGGAGCTATGAGTCTGTCCTCCTGCAGGGTGACATGGACAGAAGGGAGCTATGAGTCTGTCCTCCTCCTTCAGGGTGATGCAGACAGAAGGGAGCTATGAGTCTGTCCTCCTCTTGCAGGGTGCCACGGACAGAAGGGAGCTATGAGTCTTTCCTCCTTCTGAGTCTGTCACTCCTCCTGCAGGGTGACACAGAAGGGAGCTATGTGCCTGTCCTCCTCCTGCAGGGTGATAAAGACAGAAGGGAGCTATGAGTCTGTCCTCCTCCTGCAGGGTGACATGGACAGAAGGAAGTTTTGAGTCTATTTTCCTCATGCAGGGTGATGCATAAAGAAGGGAGCTATGAGTCTGTCCTCCTGCAGGGTGACATGGACAGAAGGGAGCTATGAGTCTGTCCTCCTGCAGGGTGATACAGACAGAAGGGAACTGAGTCTGTCCTCCTCCTGCAGGGTGACAGAAGGGAGATATGAGCCTGTCCTCCTCCTGCAGGGTGATACAGAAGGGAGCTATGAGTCTGTCCTCCTCCTGCAGGGTGACAGAAGGGAGATATGAGCCTGTCCTCCTCCTGCATGGTGATACAGACAGAAGGGAACTATGAGTCTGTCCTCCTCCTGCAGGGCGTTACAGACAGAAGGGAGCTATGAGTCTGTCCTTCTCCTGCAGGGTGACAGAAGGGAGATATGAGTCTGTCCTCCTCCTGCAGGGTGATACAGAAAGAAGGGAGCTATGGGTCTGTCCTCCTCCTGCAGGGCGTTACAGACAGAAGGGAGCTATGAGTCTGTCCTCCTCCTGCAGGGTGACAGAAGGGAGATATGAGTCTGTCCTCCTCCTGCAGGGTGACAGAAGGGAGATATGAGTCTGTCCTCCTCCTGCAGGGTGATACAGACAGAAGGGAGATATGAGTCTGTCCTCCTCCTGCAGGGTGATACAGACAGAAGGGAGCTATGAGTCTGTCCTCCTCCTGCCGGTAGAAATAGAGGAGATTGATTTATCTCTTTCTTGGAGGATGAAGGTAATATCTTTGCCCTCTATGAGAACATCTCATATATTATCTGAGATGCTGTTTATTCAGTGCATGCTAATGATAATCGGGGTATTAGCATTCTATTTACTTTGACTGTCAGAATTACTCTATGAATACAGTATATACTGTATACAATAGGTCTAGAGAATGAAGGGACACGTGTGTTTAATCTGAATGGTTTAAATCCACATATTGCTGATATAACTGTTCCTATGTGTATTTTAAGAGTGACAGAGACGGATTTCTGAGGACAGAAATAGCACAGGTGCCTTAAGCCATACACAATGTTAGTGAGCCCAGAGGCAGGAATGGGTATGGGTGCGGTGATTGGTGGCATATTTTCCAGTTCAACCACAATCCTGACATTGTTTCTCCGCAGAAGGAGGAGGAAGGTTGGGGAGAAGTTACTGAACAGATTCAACTGTAAAAAATAACAAAAGAAAAAAAAAATTACAGATGTATTTTTCTGACAACACAAAGTAAAAGAGATAAAGAACTCTAATGGTAAAACAAGGCGCTTGCAGATAAATCGAGCGGCTATTCCTAACTTTCATGTTTTTTAAACATTTTGCGCATGAGTGACCTGGCCTGGGTCTTGCCCTTGCTCTTGATGTTTTTTTGGGGAAATTACGCATACAGATTGTGCATCATGGTTCCCCCCCCCCCCCCCAGAGTTGTCACAGACAAGGCTACACTCCCAAGCCAACAGTCCTGGAGATGGCTAGTAGAATTCTTGTTAGAGCTAAGGGCTCTCCTGTCTCGAATCTTCTAGAGAATGCAGCAGTGCATTCATTTTTATGGGCTGCCCTACACACAGCAAAGAAGCCACTCATTTTTATGCTTGCAATACTGTGCGTCTTGCAGATCTTGGGGTGCCATTAACAATAAGGGAAAAGGCCTTCCTCACATGGAGCGATTACATGCCTGCCTCACATGGAGCGATTACATGCCTGCCCTATGCAGGACCCTGTTTTATCGTCACAGGGAATGATGGGCGTTCTGTGCATCCCCTTTGCCAGCAGTCCCATTGTTGCCTATTCCAGGTATGGATATTTTTACATTGTTTCATTGGTCCAAGCTTGGAGCAATATAACTATATTCTATACCATATATGTAGCATCCCTCTATAACAGTGGCCTCCAAACCTTGGGACACTATTTTTCCATCTGACACCAAAAATGGATTATTATTCTTCCCACTGACACTAATGATAGAGTATTATTTCTCCCACTGACACCAATGATGGGGCCATTATTTCTTCCACTGACCTCAATGATGAGGCACTATTCCTCCCACTGACACCGATGATGGGACACTATTCCTCCTACTGACACCAAGGATGGTGCACCATTCCTCCCACTGACACCAAGGATGGGACACTATTCCTCCCACTGACACCGATGATGGGACACTATTCCTCCTACTGACACCAAGGATGGTGCACCATTCCTCCCACTGACACCAATGATGGGACACTATTCCTCCCACTGACACCAATGATGGGACACTATTCCTCCCACTGACACCGATGATGGGACACTATTCCTCCTACTGACACCAAGGATGGTGCACCATTCCTCCCACTGACATCAATGATGGGGCAGTATGCCTTCCACTGACACCAATGATGGGGCAGTATGCCTTCCACTGACACCAATGATGGGACACTATTCCTCCCACTGACACCAATGATGGGACACTATTCCTCCCACTGACACCAATGATGGGGCACTATTCCTCCCACTGACACCAATGATGGGGGCACTATTCCTCCCACTAATGCCATTGATGGGTGCAGTATTCCTCCCATGAATACCATTGATGGGACACTATTCCTACCATTGACACCAGTGATGGGGCTCTATTCCTCCCACTGACACCAAAGATGAAGCACTATTACTCCAACTGACACCAACAATGGGGGCACTATTCCTCCCACTAACACCAATGATGGGGGCACTGTTCCTCCCGCTGACCCCCACAATGGGGCACTGTTCCTCCCGCTGACCCCCACGATGGGGCACTGTTCCTCCCGCTGACCCCAATGATGGGGCACTGTTCCTATCACTGACACCAATGATGGGGCACTATTCCTCCCATTGACACCAAAGTTGAGACACTAATCCTCCCACTGACATCAACAATGGGACACTATTCCTCCCACTGACACCAATGATGAGGCACTATTCCTCCCACTGACACCAATGATGGGGCACTATTCCTCCTCTTAACCACAGTGGTGCTGTGTAATTTTTTTTTACTCACACTGACCACCAAGCCTGAGGCATTCTTAAGGATCGATAGGGTCAGCCACCTGATTACAGGAATTCCCCTCCTCTGGAAAATGGTAATCTTTCCAGGTTCTGCAGGCTTAAAGGCTCCGTAAAGAAGCCATAAGAAAATTGCCCATAGTGTAGTATTGCCAAAAATGTAAATGTATTTAAATCCAGAAAAAATTGACAGATGACCATAAACAAGGTTCACTGACCATTAGTTAAGATGGCCGCCGGACCAGCACGTGGCTCCGACGGCGTGACGTCACAGAGTGTTGATTTCCTTATGCCTTTTGTGCCAAGCATGTCTTCAGAGGAAAATCAACACAGTTATGACTAGTGTAGCTGGATTTATATATGCTCGGCACATGCGATACTGCCATTTTGCAGAAGGACGGCTAGTGCGCATGCACACTAGTCATAGCTGTGTTGATTTTCCTCTGAAGACATACTTTGCATGAAAGGCCTAAGGAAATCAACACGCTGTGACGTCACGCCGTCGGAGCCACGTGCTGGTGCGGCGGCATTCTTAACTAATGGTCAGTGCACACCTTGTTTATGGTCATCTGTCAATTTTTTCTGGATTTAAATACATTTACATTTTTGGCAATACTACACTATGGGCACTTTTCTTATGGCTTCTTTACGGAGCCTTTAAGCCTGCAGAACCTGGGAAGATTACCATTATCCAGAGAAGGGGAATTCCTGTAATCAGGTGGCTGACCCTATCGATCCGTAAGGAGACCTCTGGAGCAGACATCATCCATTCACTGCAGAGCTGCCCATTATCAGATGGATGTTCCATATACATACATCACTAGTTTCTGAGACGGATACATTAATGCGCATAATCTATGCGCTTCTGGTAAGCGCACAATCCTATCATTCTTTCGGAGCACCGATATAGAAGAGATTGACATTGGCACACTTCTGGATTTATTATACTTTTATAGACTGATTCATATCAAGTTTTATTGTGATCTTACCTTTATTCATCTTAGTTCTGCACTTTATTATTTACTGTATATTTGAGGTTTTGTTTGGTAACCTGAGTGTATCAGCTGCTATAATAGAGAGCGCTCACTACCATTATATTTTTAAAGTCTGAGGCATTATCTACTCCCGCTGACCATAGTCTGGCCCCGCTAAAGTCTAAAGGACAGTAAACTGGCCCCTTGTTTAGAGAGTTTGAAGACCCCCTTCTGTACAAGCTGGAAATCCCTGTATTAGACACCAGTACTACATTTGCATCCATGTCCTATACTGAGCGGCTGCCCTGCAGCATTGTGAACAAAGGAGGTCACACACTTGGCACAGGCACTTATTCATTGATTATTTTCCATTTTCTCAATGATTGCAAGGCATTCTCTGATTGGACAAAGTGAAAATCACGATGATGTTACCTTTCCGCCTCTCTACCGCATCCAGTCAGAAATTGCTTTGCATTTATTGGGAGAATGCAAGGTGTCCTATACTGAGCGGCTGCCCTGCAGCATTGTGAACAAAGGAGGTCACACACTTGGCACAGGCACTTATTCATTGATTATTTTCCATTTTCTCTGATTGCAAGGCATTCTCTGATTGGACAAAGTGAAAATCACGATGACGTTACCTTCCCGCCTCTCTACCTCATCCAGTCAGAAATTGCTTTGCATTTATTGGGAGAATGCAAGGTTTTCCCTAAATGGCGCCTGTACTTGGTGAACCACCTTCTGTGTTTAGTAAACAGCATGGCAGCCACTCAGCATGGGACCCAGAAGCTATTGGAGATCGCTGTAGTAGGTGTGTAGGGAGGTTTGCCTACTACAGCGATCTCAAGCTTCTAGAGGATCCCACAGGTATGGTATATACATACATAGTTACATCGCTCCAAGCTGGACCAATATAACTATGTTAAAAATTTCTAAATCCAGAATTCTTTTTTTACAAAACAGTGTTACCACGCTGGAAAAACTAAGAGAAATGGATGGGCTAAGATATCCTACCTGGAGAGAACGCTGCTTCAGGCTCCTTTTATTCCTGATCACAAGACCAGAATGCCAGGTTTTATCTAACATGACCACAACTGAAGGGGAGTTCCGGAGTTCATGTTCTTCAGAGAGATTACATGGCCCACTGCTTAGGCCTTCGAGTATGTAACAGGCACTGGAAGGAGAACGGGGCAGCATTTTCTCCAGGAATGGGGAATACACTGTATCTGTCCATTCCAGTAAAATGTGTAGCTAAGCTTTAAAGTGGGCCTGCACGTTGTCTTTTTAGGGACCAGCAACAGGTTCAGTTTAATGTTAGCTCCTGCAGCGGCCTGTCCCCTGGAGGTCAGCAACCCCTCATATTTCTCATAGGGGATGATTAACATTTGAGTATAGATCTACTAAGTTGCAGACAGATACAAAAAGCTGCTGTGTTGGGCTACTTTCACACTGCTCCATTGCAAACCTGCGATAAAATCACATATGCGTTTTTGCCGCAATTCTGGTGGGTTTTGCAAAAAGGACATTTGACTCAAAAAATGCACCAAAACCACAACCAGGGGGCACGTTTTTGATGCTGTTTTCATTCATTTCAATGGGGAGGTGCGTTTTTGGTGCAGTTTTTATATGGCACCATAAATAGAGCTTGCGGGACTTTGAAAAAGGCAATGTACCCGCAACTGTCCAGTGTTATGAATTCCATAGGTTTTAATTATTATGATTATTATACAGGATTTATATAGTGACAACAGTTTGCTCAGCGCTTTACAATATAACCGGAGACAATACAGCAACAATACAATTCAATACAAGAGGGTTAGGGGTTCCCTGCTCCTTGGAGCTTACAATCTAAGAGGGAGAGGCTGGTGGTACAAAAGGTAATAACTGTGGGGGGATGGACTGATTGGAGGAATAGAAGATTCGGTTATTAGCTGAAGGCGGAAGAGTGGGCAGAGTAGGCGATAGTCTGATAGATATGGGTAGAGAGTTCCAGAAGATGGGGGGAGGCTCTGGAGAAGCCCTGGACGAGCATGGGAGGAAGAGTCAAGGGAGCTAGAGAGCAGGAGGTCATGGGAGGAGTGGAGAGTACGATTTGGCTGATATTTGGAGACAAGATCGGTGATGTAATTTGGGGTAGAGTTATAAATGGCTTTATGTATTATTGTTAATGTTTTGAATTTTATTTGTTGCGCAGTGGGAAACCAGTGGAGGGATTGGCAGAGAGGGGTGGCAGATACAGAACGGTTAGTAAGGTGGATGAGTCTGGCAGCTGCATTCATGATAGACTGAAGAGGAGATAGCCTGCTATTAAGTAGGCCAATGAGGAAGGCCGAGCCACTAGTGGATCTCCTGGCTGCCACCAAGGAGTCAAACTCCCTTGGGGAGTTGCAGATCAACCCCCAACTGACTGCTGAGCAACAAACTGGGCTGTCTGAGGTGCTGGAGCCCCATCAGGATAATGGTCATGTGTTTTTCTTCTGCTTTTTGTCAAAAACGGAGGAAAAATTGATCAGTGTGAAAACAGCTTTACTTTTGCCACCGACCCTGAAAGCATAGGAGTGGGATAGGGGTTATGCCATTGTATCTTGTGTCAGAAGGACTGATGCTACGCTGCTGAAAGACCCCCTTGTACATTGCAACATTGAGGGCTCATTTGTATTTATGCATTGAATAACACATTAAAAACATGAGTTTTAGTGCACATAACCACAAAGACTACGCATTGTAAATGGAAAACAACCCACCTGAATAGCAGCACACCACAACGCACATGCAATGTGAAGGTCAGGTATGATTTTTGGCCCATGGACATGCATTAGCAGCTTGTTCATAATGAATGCCTTACAGCAAAACATAAAGTGTTACTAAACCCCGGACCCTGCATTCACTATATCCGGTCTCCCCGGACCCTGCATTCACTATATCTGGTCTCCCCGGACCCTGCATTCACTATATCTGGTCTCCCCGGACCCTGCATTCACTATATCTGGTCTCCCCGGACCCTGCATTCACTATATCTGGTCTCCCCGGACCCTGCATTCACTATATCTGGTCTACCCAGACCCTGCATTCACTATATCTGGTCTCCCAGGACCCTGCATTCACTATATCCGCTCTCACCGGACCCTGCATTCACTATATCTGGTCTCCCCGGACCCTGCATTCACAATATCTGGTCTCCCAGGACCCTGCATTCACTATATCTGCTCTCACCGGACCCTGCATTCACTATATCTGGTCTCCCCGGACCCTGCATTCACTATATCTGGTCTCCCTGGACCCTGCATTCAGTATATCTGGTCTCCCAGGACCCTACATTCACTATCTGGTCTCCCCAGACCCTGCATTCACTATATCCGCTCTCCCCGGACCCTGCATTCACTATTCACCCTGCATTCAATAAAGTGTTACTAAACCCCGGACCCTGCATTGACTATATCCGGTCTACCTAGACCCTGCATTCACTATATCTGGTCTCCCCGGACCCTGCATTCACTATATCTGGTCTCCCAGGACCCTGCATTCACTATATCCGCTCTCCCTGGACCCTGCATTCAGTATATCTGGTCTCCCCGGACCCTGCATTCAGTATATCTGGTCTCCCCAGACCCTGCATTCACTATATCTGGTCTCCCCGGACCCTGCATTCACTATATCTGGTCTCCCCGGACCCTGCATTCAGTATATCTGGTCTCCCCGGACCCTGCATTCAGTATATCTGGTCTCCCCAGACCCTGTATTCTCTGTATCTGATCTCCCTGGACCCTGCATTCACTATATCTGGTCTCCCCGGACCCTGCATTCAGTATATCTGGTCTCCCCAGACCCTGTATTCACTGTATCTGGTTTCCCTGGACCCTGCATTCACTATATCCGCTCTCCCCGGACCCTGCATTCACTATATCTGGTCTCCTCGGACCCTGCATTCAGTATATCTGGTCTCCCAGGACCCTACATTCACTATCTGGTCTCCCCAGATCCTGCATTCACTATATCCGCTCTCCCCGGACCCTGCATTCAGTATATTTGGTCTCCCCGGACCCTGCATTCAGTATATCTGGTCTCCCCGGACCCTGCATTCAGTATATCTGGTCTCCCCGGACCCTGCATTCACTATATCTGGTCTCCCCGGACCCTGCATTCACTATATCTGGTCTCCCCGGACTCTGCATTCACTATATCCGCTCTCCCCGGACCCTGCATTCACTATATCTGGTCTCCCCGGACCCTGCATTCAGTATATCTGGTCTCCCACAGTACACACAACATGCAAATGCAATCATTTATTACATATAAACTGCTAAATAACTTTACTCAGCAGTTAGAGCAGTCTTGTGACTTCTAGCAGTGTCCAGCCGAGCACATGTTAAAGCTTGTAGGAGGAGCACTCTCCCAAGAAGAAAAAAAAAAAAAAACCTCTCTAGCAATACACACCAAACTGAGCATGTGCAGAGTGACTCCACACGATATGTCTTATCAGGAGATAAGAGGAGAGCACTGAAAGAAGGGGAGGATCAGAGAAGACAGGATCAAACAGCGATTTTACACAATGCAGAGGATTAACCCCTTAGTTTCCACATCGAGTATATCAAGCATGCTTTACTGTATATACAGACTGATTGTACTTTTGTGGGTTTATTTAGTAACACTTTAAAGCAGAACTTTATCCATATCAATATGATAAAAAATAATGTTCTTTAGCAAGGAACATACATTCCACAATAATAATTATACCACCAAAATTGGTGTGTGCTGTGAATTGCCTCTAGCATTGCTCCTGTTTCTTCTTGCCAGGGGGCTACCATTTTGCTGAAGCCCAGAGCCCTGAGCAGCAGTAAATCTTTAGGCTGTCAGCAGATTGGCCTCTAGTGGCTCTGATTTTCATCATGGGACAAATAATAGAGCGCAACTGAGCATCCAAGCCTTACATCACCAAGTGCAATGCAAAGCGGCGGATGCAGTGGTGTAAAGCACGCCGCCACTGGACTCTAGAGCAGTGGAGACATGTTCTCTGGAGTGACCAATCACACTTCTCTGTCTGGCAATCCGATGGACTTGTCTGGGTTTGGCGGTTACTTTCCTGACTGCATTGTGCCAAGTGTAAAGTTTGGTGAAGGGAGGATTATGGTGTGGGGTTGTTTTTCAGGGGTTGGGCTTGGCCCCCTAGTTCCAGTGAAGGGAACTCTTAAGGTGTCAGCATACCAAGACATTCTGGACAATTTCATGCTCTCAACTTTGTGGGAAGAGTTTGGGGATGGCCCCTTCCTGTTCCAACATGACTGCGCACCAGTGCACAAAGCAAGGTCCATAAAGACATGGAGGAGCGAGTTTGGGGTGGAGGAACTTGACTGGCCTGCACAGAGTCCTGACCTCAACCTGATAGAACACCTTTGGGATGAATTAGAGCGGAGACTGTGAGCCAGGCCTCCTCCCCCGACATCAGTGCCTGACCTCACAAATGCACTTCTGGAAGAATGGTCAAACCTTCCCATAGACACCCTCCTAAACCTTGTGGACGGCCTTCCCAGAAGAGTTGAAGCTGTTATAGCTGCAAAGGGCGGGGCCAACTCAATATTGAACCCTACGGACTAAGACTGGGATGCCATTAAAGGTCATGTATGTGTAAAGGCCGACCAATACTTTTGGCAAGCCCTGAGACCTAATTTTTCTCTGCTACTGTTAGGTTACACTTACAGGTCCAGTCCCTCCCCCAGCCTGTGACTGGACAGTGAAAGGAGAAGCAGCAGACTGATGAGTTCATCTCTCTGCCACTCTCCTCTCCTCCTATCAGCATGCTCCTTGTGAGCATATGAGCACCGCAGCACACCTGTTTGGCTGCTTGTGGCCTTCTCCCTCTTCAAGTCTGAGCTCTACTGTACAGGGGATCACAAGAGGCTCTTTTCAGATCAAATTCAGGTGCACTGCTTGCATTTTTAAAAATACACTTCATGTTGTATTAATGAGCTGCAATAATTTGTGAATTTTATATCTGCCTGGGGTTCACTTTTAGGCTTCAGTCACTCCGAATCCGACTTTGAAATCATGTGACCTCACTTAAATTTGCACGATTTTAAAGTCGGATGTCAGTGCTACTTGGAAGACATTTGAGCGACTTCATGCACAGATGTCTATGCAAGTCTCACCGGAACTTGCAAAACGTAGTGCTTGAACTACTTTCAAAATCAGTGCAACTCCAACGGAGACAGGGTCACACCGATGTGACCGGAGACTAAAGTTGAAACGGGGGTCTTTTTTATTTATTTTTTTTGTTGTTGATATGGGTCTCTTCTGTAGATCGTAATGAACGGACCTCGTTTGTAATACATTAAATTACCGAGATAAAATTAAAGTGGTTGTAACCCTCACATATACCCAGTGAAGTGCCTGCCTCAGGTGATACGGAGATTAAACAGGTCCAACTTATGTAGGAGGATATGTTTATCTGTGTCCTCTCATCTCTACAGCTGTTCAAAGTGCAGAATTAATGCAGCTTGTCTGAGCTGTCTGAAAAAAGGGGGCGGAGAGCTGAAATTACACTCAGAGAGCTGATTGAAAGGAAGGCACACACCCTCCTGCACACAGAAACAGAGCTGAGGCTGTCAACTACAGGCTGTGTGCTGGAGCTCCCTCCCCTGTCACCTTTTTTCTCTTGGTGTCAGGAAAACGTGTGAAAAGGGATTCATGCTGATAGCAGAGGAATGGGGCAGCTGACAGAAATAACACTTGGTGCTCTGGATTGAGACAATGACACACTATGGAGGGATATGCTTTGTTCATATTTCATGTCTGTCAAAGTTACAACCACTTTAAAGAATATGTTGACTGTGACATCATGATCCTTTTCTTATTTTGGGTGTACACAAAATTGCTGGTTTTATTTCTATGTAGTGCAATAGCATTCCTGATTGGATACAAATTATTTGGATAGTTTACGTAGGTACTTTTATTACATACAGTATCTCCCAGAAGTGAGTACACCCCTCACATTTTTGTAAATATTTGATTCTATCTTTTCATGTGACAACACGGAAGAAATGACACTTTGCTACAATGTGACGTAGTCAGTGTACAGCTTGTATAACATGTAAATTTGCTGTCCCATTAAAATAACTCAACACACAGCAATTAATGTCTAAACCTCTGGTAACAAAAGTGAGTACACCCCTAAGTGACAATGTCCAAATTGGGCCCAATTAGCCATTTTCCCTCCCTGGTGTCATGTGACTCGTTAGTGTTACAAGGTCTCAGGTGTGAATGGGGAGCAGGTGTGGGAAATTTAGTGTTATCGCTCTCACGCTCTTATACTGGTCACTGGAAGTTCAACATGGCACCTCATGGCAAAGAACTCTCTGAGGATCTGAAAAAAAGAATTGTTGCTCTACATAAAGATGGCCTAGGCTATAAGAAGATTGCCAAGACCCTGAAACTGAGCTGCAGCACGGTGGCCAAGACCATACAACGGTTTAACAGGACAGGTTCTACTCAGAACAGACCTCGCCATGGTCAAACAAAGCAGTTGAGTGCAAAAGCTCAGAGTCATATCCAGAGGTTGTCTTTTGGAAATAGAAATGAGTACTGCCAGCATTGCTGCAGAGGTTGAAGGGGTGGGTCAGCCTGTTAGTGCTCAGACTATACGCCACACACTGCATCAAATTGGTCTGCATGGCTGTCGTCCCAGAAGGAAGCCTCTTCTAAAGATGATGCACAAGAAGAAAGCTTGCAAACAGTTTGCTGAAGACAAGCAGACTAAGGACATGGATTACTGGAATCATGTCCTGTGGTCTGATGACACCAAGATCAAATTATTTGGTTCAGATGGTGTCAAGCGTGTGTGGTGGCAACCATGTGAGGAGTACAAAGACAAGTGTGTGTTGCCTACAGTCAAGCATGGTGGTGGGAGTGTCATGGTCTGGGGCTGCATGAGTGCTGCCGGCACTGGGGAGCTACAGTTCATTGAGGGAACCATGAATGGCAACATGTACTGTGCCATATTGAAGCAGACCATGATCCCCTCCCTTCGGAGACTGGGCTGCAGGGCAGTATTCCTACATGATAACGACCTCAAACACACCTCCAAGATGACCACTGCCTTGCTGAAGAAGCTGAGGGTAAAGGTGATGGACTGGCCAAGCATGTCTCCAGACCTAAACCCTATTGAGCATCTGTGGGGCATCCTCAAACGGAAGGTGGAGGAGCGCAAGGTCTCTAACATCCACCAGCTCCGTGATATCATCATGGAGGAGTGGAAGAGGACTCCAATGGCAACCTGTGAAGCTCTGGTGAACTCCATGCCCAAGAGGGTTAAGGCAGTGCTGGAAAATAATGGTGGCCAATCAATATATTGACACTTTGGGCCCAATTTGGACATTTTTACTTAGGGGTGTACTCACTTTTGTTGCCAGCGGTTTAGACATTAATGGCTGTGTGCAGGGGCTGACTGACAACTTATGGGGCCCCCGGCAATAGGGGATCATGGGGCCCCTGTTTCCTTGCCCACACTCAAAGCACACCCAAAAAAGGCTATAAAAAGGTACCAGGGGCCTTTCATGGGGCCACCTACTGATCCCAGGCCCTCTGGCAGTGCCCGAGTGCTGGAATGGTCAGTCTGCCCCTGGCTGTGTGTTGAATTATTTTGAGGGGACAGCAAATTTACATGTTATACAAGCTGTACACTCACTACGTCACATTGTAGCAAAGTGTCATTTCTTCAGTGTTGTCACATGAAAAGATACAAAAATGTGAGGGATGTACTCACTTCTGGGAGATACTGTAGCTTTGGTAAATCTAAAGATGGTATAGAGACTGTACAACCAGATTGAAACATGTATAGTGACCCTTAGACCTCATTGTTATGTGCTTTGGCCTCTGAAGAGCACCCCATGTAAGACAGGCATTGAGGAGGCATTCACCTTCTCACTGCCTGCTTTAACCCCTTGGAGGCCACACTGGTGCACCACAACAAAGCGACAGAGGGTAAAAGTACTGCTGCGGCATATGTCCAATCCCATCTGCTGCCTCTTTCAGCTAAAAGGGGAGGGGGGTCATTAAAAGCAAGATTCAGCTGTGGGGTTTTACTGCCCCCAACCCCGCGTGTGAACAAACCCTTAGAGGTAGGCACATCTTTCAACAGCTAAAGACAACGGCATCACTGCGGAGACCGCTGATCATGCACAACTGTTTATTGCTTCTTTATTGTTTAGGCATGCTCAATTCTTTTAAGCCAGTCAACGATGTTTAATATTGAGCATAGACGGGATCTTTTAGGGGTCACCAATATTTTATGTTGTCACTAGCAAGGGCGCCACTATGCTGCCAGGGTATTTCAAGGGATGCTTCATCTGTCACGTCTCAGTTGTACATTGACCCTTTCCTAGGTGCTTTCATACTGTTCCATTGAAAATATACATTAATAACGCATATGCATTTTCAATGCGTTTCCAGTGCATTTTCTGGGTGCCTGACTCCCAGCAATACACCTGTGAAACATGGACATGTGACCCACAAACCGTGGAGCATTTTTGTTGCATTTTTTATTTATTTTCCAATCATTTTAGCGTGGAGCTGTGTTTTTGATGCAGTTTTGAAAAGCGTACCAGAGAATCAGCATGCAGGACTTTTCAAAACGCACCACACCCTCAGAACAGTGGTGTATAGAGTCCCATAAGGTTTAAAGCGAAATTTTATTACTGCGGGGTTTTTTTTCCTGCGTTTTTAGCAAGGTAAAAAGGAACAGGTGTGAAAGCAACCTTAGACTACTTTCACACTGATCCGTAGCAAAAAAGTGCTTAAAACACATATGCATTTTTGCCACGTTTTTAGTGTATTTTTACAAAGGACAGGTCTTAAAAACCCCATCAAAAACACAATGTGGATGCGTTTTTTATGTTTTTGCAACTTTTCCTAATCCTTTTAATGGGGAGGTGTGTTTTTGATTTTTTGTTTTGTTTTTAACACACTAAACCTGCACCACAAATGCAGCAAGCAGGATTTTTCTGAATGCAGCAGACCCACAAAGGATCAGTGTGAAGAGTTCCATAGGATTACATGGCCACACTTTTTTTTAACAAATGGATCAGTGTGAAAGCAGCCTAAGGCTAGGTTCACACCTATGAAGGCTGCATTTGAGCCGTTTTTTCTACATTGCATTTTGTGTTTTGCTCTTGCATTTTTGCCATGTTTTTTTATGCGTTTTGCTTTTTTTTTCTTGTTGCTAGGCAGATTTAAAATGCAAAACTCATCAAACACGTGACAAAAACGCAATACATGCTTTTCTGCAGCGTTTCCATTGAAGTGTATCCCTGTCCCAGACCCTTTCCAAAAAAACGAACCAGGTGAAAACGCAGAGATGTGAACATTTCCTATAGGAAATCATGTTAAATGGACTGTAGTGCGTTTCTACAAAAACGCTGCAGAAAACGCTTAGGTGTGAACCTAGGGTAAGTCGTACTTTATGGTACTCATTCTGTTAGTGGAAGACGCAGTATTTAGAAGAGTTAAAAGGGGAACTTGTGCAATGCAGATACAACCTAAAATTAAACACAGGAACCTTTGTGAAAGCGCGTGTTTGCATAAGAAGTCTGAAGGAGGATATCGCAGATTGACTTGTAGATGGCCAGAGAAGTGGAGATGTGAAGAACCCCTATGATGACAGGTGGGTGATGACAGGTGGGTGTGGTATCAGCCGTAAAGCTGGTGTCCGACATGCTTCTATAGACCGCAGATGAGGTCACATATCTAAAGACATTTGCGATTGTTGAAACGCCTTTTTTTAATCATGATAGTGGCATAAATACTGTACGTATTATTGTACATATGTGAATGCCCCTCCTAATTATGGAGTTTAGGTGTACTATTTTTATTTAGCCACCCCAAGGCAATTTATAAAAAAAAAAAAAAAAAGAGAGAAGCATCTCTGGATGCAATACTCACCTTCAATCTAGAGCTGTCCTTGTAGTACTTGTTCTTGGCCACAAGATGTCTTCCAGGATAATTGACACCCAGGCAGGCTCTGTATTGCAGAAGAGACATGCATATTGTGTGTTTGGAGCAAAGTCAGGGCAACCAACCCCGTGTGCACAAAGTCAGGGCAACCAACCCCGTGTGCACAAAGTCAGGGCGACCAACCCCGTGTGCACAAAGTCAGGGCGACCAACCCCCTGTGCACAAAGTCAGGGCGACCAACCCCCTGTGCACAAAGTCAGGGCGACCAACCCCCTGTGCACAAAGTCAGGGCGACCAACCCCCTGTGCACAAAGTCAGGGCGACCAACCCCCTGTGCACAAAGTCAGGGCGACCAACCCCCTGTGCACAAAGTCAGGGCGACCAACCCCCTGTGCACAAAGTCAGGGCGACCAACCCCCTGTGCACAAAGTCAGGGCGACCAACCCCCTGTGCACAAAGTCAGGGCGACCAACCCCCTGTGCACAAAGTCAGGGCGACCAACCCCCTGTGCACAAAGTCAGGGCGACCAACCCCCTGTGCACAAAGTCAGGGCAACCCCAGGTGCACTACTGTTTACAGCTGCCTCTTCTAATGCATTTCAGTGCACCACTGATGTGTGAGGTTGGGGGGGAAACTGAGGACTCTGATTTGAAAGGTGGGGGGCTGAGAACGCTAATGTGAAAGGAGGGGGGGCTGAGGATTCTGATGTGAAATGAGGGGGACTGAGGATTCTGATATAAAAGGAAGAGACCTGTGGAAAGAAGTGGGGGGGGGGTCAGGGCCTCTGATGTGAAAGAAAGGAAGGAGTGAGGACTCTGGTGTGAAGGGCGGGGGGGGGGGGGCTCGGGGCTCTGATGTGAAAGGGTAGGGGGCCTAGGACTCTGAAGTGAAAGGGCAGGGGGCCTAGGACTCTGAAGTGAAAGGGTAGGGGGCCTAGGAATATGATGTGAAAGGAGGAACACGAACTAGGGGGGGGGGGGGATGGCTGAGGGCTCTGATGTGGAAGGAAGGGGGGGGGGACAACAAAGACTCTGATGTGAAAGAAAGGAGGGGTGAGGACTAATGTGAAAGGGCAGGGGGCTGAAGAATATGATGTGAAAGGATGGGAGGGGGGGGCTGAGGACTTTAATGTGAAAGAAGGGTATGGCGGACTCTGATGTGAAAGAAGTGGGTTGGGGGACAAGAACTCTAATGTGAAAGGGGGGGCCTAGGACTCTGATGTGAAAGGGTAGGAGGCCTAGGACTCTGATGTGAAGGGAGGGACAAGCACTCTAATGTGAAGGGGGGATCTGAGGGCTCTGATGTGGAAGGAAGGGGAGGGGGGAGGACTCTAATGTGAAAGAAATGAGGAGAGAGGACACTAATATGGAAAGATGAGGGGGGCTGAGGACTCTAATGTGAAGAGGAGAAGGGGGGGGGTAAACCTCTGACATGAAAGGGGGGGCAAGCACTGTAATGTGAGGGGGGGCTGAGGGCTCTGATGTGAAAGGAAGGAAGGGGGGGCAGGATGCTGATGTGAAAAGGGGGGCCAAGGGCGCTGATGTGAGGGGGGGAGGCGAGGATGCTGATGTGAAAGAGGGGGGGGGGGCTAGGACTCTGATGTGAAAGGGGGGACAGGACTCTGATGTGAAAGGGGGGTACTGAGGATTCTAATGTGATGGGGGACCCCATTTTAGACTGGGATGCCTCAATATTCTGCATACTTTTAAAAGGTGCTCTGCCTGAAAAAAGATTGAGAAGCACTGGGGCAGCACCTCCCTCTCTCTTGTCTGCAGCCTGGGGGAGGTGTTTTACAGCCCAATGAGAGTGTAACTGTTAAGTTTCTGGCAGGATCAACAGGTCCTTGTACTTCTTGAACCCTCCTCCAATGAATCAATATTTCCGGGGTGGCCGGGGCGTACATACACGGTAATAGTTGGTGCGTCATCCACCTTTCTTCGGATCGTTATCATTATTATTCATTTTTATCTCTTTATATTCCTCCACAAACAGAACTGTTTTCTCTCGGCTCACTAATGAGCACAAATCGCAGAACATAACAGACTGGCATTTCATGTGTTTTTTTTGTACCGTCATATTGCACGCAGCTCGCCTTTAACGTTTGCCAGATCTGAATCCCGGCAACTCCTTCCAGTCTGGCAGCGACCATCTTTACGGATCCTGCATCTGTTACCACGGTAACTGGTGGGAGTGATGGTGGGCAGTGAGCCCTGTACACAAAGTCCTGCGTGTAGAGGGGAGTCGGGGGGGGCCTTGGCCGTTACCTTGTCCTTGTGGGTGTGGATTTCGGTCAGATGTGTATGGACGCCGAGGGACAACAAAATCTGGTTTGTCGCAAAGCGGCGGCGTTTTTTGGGAAGTCGATTTACACCTAACTGGGTGAGGCCTAATTTGCTAAAGCGCAGTGTATCGTAGACAGTCGCCATTTTTTTTCTAGTAGTATTCTGTTATTTAACCTTTAGTGCATCTCAGTGCTGCTGATCTGCGCCGGCCTCGCAGCCACTTCCTGTCTGTATGCGCTCACTCCAGTTTTGACCGGCTAGGCTCCATCTAGTCTGAAAGCGGTAGTAAAGGCCTAGAAAAGAAAAAGTGGGCCCTGGTCGGCTACAGCCATAATGTGCTAGTATACACTGCACACGTGTATGTTATAAGAGACTTGCCTTAAAGTGTCACTAACCCCACAACAGTACAATCAGTCTGTATATGCAGTAAAGCATGCTTGTTATACTCACTGTGGGACCTAAGGAGTTAATCCTCTGCATTGTGTAAAAAAGGCTGTTTGATCCTGTCTTCTCTGATCCTCCCCTTCTACTGTCCCCAGTCCATCTGCTGATAAAACAGAGCCTTGGGGGCAAGCTGCACATGCTCAGTTTGGTGTGTATTGCTAGAGAGGTTTTTTTTTTTTTTCTTGGGAGAGTGTATGTGTCCAGCACAGGGCCAATCAGCGCTGTCCGCTGTGGTCCTGCATCCTCCTAGAGCAGAATGAAAACTCCTCCAAGCTTTAACCAGTGCTCTGCTGGACACTGATAGAAGTCACAAGTCTGCTATATACTGCTGATGAGAAAAGGTATTTAGCAGTTTATATTTACTAAATAAATTGCATTTCCATGTTATGTGTACTGTGGGAGACCAGATATAGTGAATGCACGGTCCGGGGAGACCAGATATAGTGAATGCAGGGTCCAAGGAGACCAGATATAGTGAATGCAGGGTCCGGGGAGACCAGATATAGTGAATGCAGGGTCCTGGGAGACCAGATATAGTGAATGCAGGGTCCAAGGAGACCAGATATAGTGAATGCAGGGTCGGGGGAGACCAGATATAGTGAATGCAGGGTCCGGGGAGACCAGATATAGTGAATGCAGGGTTCGGGAGACCAGATATAGTGAATGCAGGGTCCAAGGAGACCAGATATAGTGAATGCAGGGTCAGGGGACACCAGATATAGTGAATGCAGGGTCCTGGGACAAGGATGTATGTTTAGTGTGAATGGGCCCCAAGGGCTCAGGAAAACCTGTGTTCCAGATGCGTTTCCCCCACTGCGTTCAAAACGCGTTGTACTTGTGATTTGCACCAGGTGTCAAGGCAGTGCTACCGACAACCTGAAACACGTGCCCCAGTCAATATTTGTATTTGCCAGCAAACCATGGATCACCACGCGTCATTCAAAAGCTTTATTGAAGAATGATCACATCACAAGAGGACAAAGTGCAGCGTTTCGGAGCCACACAGGTCCCCTTCGTCAGGAATGGTGGAAGTAATATGCGATCTGGTTGCAGTGCGTTTTTTTTTTCAATGCATGCACTGCTTTTGGTACGGTTCAGTGTGATTTCAGCAAATGAATGGACTGAAAACACAGTGCACTCAAATCGCACAGGAACACGAGCGCGTTCCTCTGCGATTCCTGGCATGAATGGGCCCAGAATCCAAAACCGAGTGAGCACGTGTCATGCCTCCATGATGCCGCCTTTTCTGCTCTCCTCAAAGCCTAAAGCTGCACCAACAAAATGGCTGCCAGGCTTCTGTTTTATTAACCCCCAAACAATGTGTTAAAAAAAAAAAAGCGAGGAATGCAGAGTGCAGTTATTAGAGCGAAGTGCTAAAAAAAGAAAATAGTTTGGCAGATTTCTCGGCAGCCCGTCTCATTATTGGATAAATTTAGTCTGGATTTTTATGGAGCTGTGAGCTAGGAATGGCAGCAGGCCGGGGGCTGGGCCGCGATGGTGTCGCTGTGAGGGGAAGGCAGCCAGCACTCAAGGAAGGCCTCCGAAAATTTATAGAAATTTGTGTACAATAGCTGAAAGGAGGATGTTTGGGGTCTTAAGATGTGACCCATTATTTCCTGTCGCCTCCTCTCCAGTCCCGAACCCTCATAACACAGCTGCTTTCCCATAACCCCTTGACATATAACCTTTTATTTGTAGATCGGATTTATAGACCCTTCTTTTTTTCTTTTTCTTTTTTTTTACAAAAACAACCAGACAAAATAGAAAATATTCTTCTTTTATTTTAGATTGATTTGAATGTATTGGGACACACATTCACATGGCGGGGATCTGCATTAAGCAATGCCAGGACATGTTTTCTATGAGCCCTGTTCACACCACAATGGTGGGTCCACCGTGTATTGTGTATATTATTATTATTATTATACAGTATTTATAAAGCGCCAATAGTTCGCTCAGCGCTGTACATTACAAAGGGGGACAAAAGGCGGGCATGCTGCATTTTTATTCAGCGTTCCTCACAGCAGCACGTCACAGTGCGCTGTGGTGCATAGATGTCAATGAAGTGTCATTTTACTTCAGTAACGTTAAGAAAACTAGCAGTGCACCGAAATGAAAATTCTGGTGCCAAAATGGAAAATTCAGGATGCACTTGGCCGAAAACCGAAATGGACAGTTTTTAAAAATGTATATATTTTTCAAACACAATTTTTTGGGAAAAAAAATACACTTTCATGAATTAAAAAAAACAAAACACAATGCATTCCCCAATTTTTGTCACGTTGAGTAAATAGATACCCAACATGTCATGCTTTAAAATTGAGCACGCTCATGCAATGGTGCCAAACTACGGTACTTAAAAATATCCATGGGCGACGCTTTCAAAATTTCTACAGGTTACCAGTGTAAAGCTACAGAGGAGATCTAGTGCTAGAATTATTGCTCTTACTTTGACGTTCGTGGCGATACGTCACGTGTGTGGTTTGAACACCGTTTACATATGTTGGAATGGCCTACATATGTATTCACCACTACACGCAAGCGCGGGGGGACGGGGGGGCACTTTAAACATTTTTTTTTTATAATTTTTTTTTTTTCAGGTATTTATATAGCGCCATCAATTTACGCAGCGCTTTACATATATATTGTACGTTCACATCAGTCCCTAACCCTCAAGGGGTGTACAATCTAAGGTCCCTAACTTACCATCATACATACACATACTAGGGCCAATTTAGACAGGAGCCAATTAACCTACCAGCATGTCTTTGGAGTGTGCGAGGAAACCGGAGTATCCAGAGGAAACCCACGCAGGCACAGGGAGAACATGCAAATTCCAGGCAGGTGGTGCCGTGCCTGGGATTCATACCAACAACCCTAGTACTGCCAGGTGGAAGTGCTAACCATTTAGCCACTGTGCTGCCCCAATTTATTTTATTACTTTTTTTTTTACACTGTCCCTATTTTTTTAAAAAATGTTTCAATCATTTTTATTCCTATCACAATGAATGCAAACATCCCTTGTGACAGAAATAAGCAGTGACAGGTCCTCTTTACGGAAAGATCTGGGGTAAATAAGACCCCACATCTCTCTGCTACAATGTAAAACATTAGATTAAAAAAAAAAAAGCATTGATCTAGTGCTTTGGGGAAAAAAATGGTCTTGTTTACATGGAGCCGGTACCGGAAGTGACGTAATGACGTTGCTCTGGTCCTCCAAGGGCATAGAAATGAGTGAAGGTCATCTTTCCTTCACTAATCTCTATGCCCAGCACCGGGATCGTTGGATGGGTTCTCAGGTAAGGCTGAGAACCACCGGAAGGCGGGGGTGGGGCTGGGGCTATTTTCATATTGGCCGAAGGCCGATGGGGATGTTTTCGGTCGAATTGTTTCGGCTGCCGAAATTTCGGTGCATCCCTAATATAAACAGTGCCTGTGACAGCGCAAAGCACCGCTCCTCACCGCGCCTACACAACGAATGCCAGCCCATTTATATTTTAGTGTGCAGGTTGGTGCTAATGAGCCCTTAAAGTTTCCCTGGCTACTGTAAACCTGGACATGACAAAATCTTTGTCGCTTCTATGTTCATTCATTGCAAGGGAGATCGGGAATGTTCTCTGATCTCCTCCTGTTTGGCTCTTGAAGTCATTTTCTGTGGGAGGGATGGGAGAGCCTGGGAACCACCCCAGAAAGGAAGGGGTTGGGAGATTGGGGGCAGCCCATTCAATGTACTAAAAAATTGATGGGGCGACTCTCAAGCTGAGAGTCTGTTGAAAAGATCAAGCGGTGAGCTTGCTTTTAACTCCTTGACTATCAGGACGTTTATAAACGTACCTTGGTGGAGAAGGGTTCAAAAAGAAAAGAAAGTTTTCAAGAGAGCTGAAGATGACTATTAGGATAAGTGAAACTAGACAGTGATATGAGTGATCTGCTGCCAGAGCCGAGACATCCTATGGAGCACAGAAGGATGAACTTCTGTTTTGGCAGGCCGAGGATAGGTACCGGAATTATATATAGCCGTTGGCTTCATTACGCTGGAATAGAGATTGTATCTTGTCGTACAATGTTCTGTACATCCAGAGCCAGCCAGGAATGTGGCCGGGTGGCTTTTGCAAGGTAATGATTTATGCAACGCAAGCAGCAGAGCAACGTGAAGAGGCTTCATGGCTGACATAGAGACAGCGTGGATCATAGTTGCGTCATGCAAGGAAACAATGGAATTGGGGAGCGGTCAAAATTTGCAGATTACATTTCAGGATTAAGTGTAAGATTACCTTGGCACCTCAAAAAAAATAGACATATTCTTAAAGTAGAACTAAAAAAAAATAAAAGCAAGATCAAAAAGAATTCCCCATTAAAAAGATTCATCTTCAATCCAGAAATTTTACCCACAGTAATCTTTTTCTTTTTTTTTCCCCCACCATTAGATGCCTTGAGTTTGACAAGCCAGTATCATGCAGCCCACTTCCCCTGGACCCACACCAGCTTGAGACTGGGCAATAAAGGGGAAGCACTACAGTGCTGAGCTCAACTCTCTGTGTTCTCCTCCTATCAGCATGCTTCTTATCAGCACATGAACTGATTGGCTCCTTGTGCTGTTTCTTCCTCTCACATTTCATCCCTGCTGTACACAGACTGCAAGAGGCTGATACTAGGTCAAATACAAAGACTTACGACGGTACTCTTCTGTCAGACCCTCTGCAAATGAATGCCCAATTTGAGCAGTATTACCCCCAACTGTACGTTTCTAAAGTCTTTAGGCTTTGAGTGCCTATTTAGCTAATCTTGATTTTCTGATATTGTCTGTGTCGGCCAGGCAGCAATTGGAGATTCCTCTTACTCTGAAGGAGGTTCAGGTGGCGATTGCCTCCCTGCAGGCCAGTAAGACTTCAGGGCCTGATGGCCTTCCCACGAAGTTCTATAAAGCGCATGTTGATATTATAGCCCCTTACTATTTTCAGATCCTTCGGGCAGCTCTGGATACCTTTTGTCTTCCACTCTCTATGTCAGAGGCCATTGTTTTGGTGCCCGAGCCATGGAAGGACCCTGAACTTTGTGCCTCCTATAGGGTAGTATTGCTCCTTAATGTGGATGCCAAAATTCTGACTAAGATGTTGGCCAACCACTTGAACGTCATTCTGTCATTAGGTCATGGCGACCAAACTGGGTTCATGCCTGGCATGGGCACACACATCGATATGGGATGCCTGTATAGAAAGATTTCTTACTACTCGTAATGCGATCAATCTATCTTCGCATTACCTGTGCCGATCCAGGGGTGGAAGCCTACTACATACCTGGCAAGCTGGCATCCCCCTATATAACAGAAGATGATTGGAATGAAGGGATTCAACATTATGTGCCCTCAGTTTTTTCGGCCAGAGACAGATTCATTCAGCTAAAATTCCTTTGTAGGGCTTACTATGCTCCTCAACGTCTTTCCCGGATTTATCTTACACAATCTGCACTTTGTCCCAAGTGCAATCATGCAGATGGGACGTTTTTTCATGTAGTCTGAGAATGTCCCCCTATCCAGAGTTTTTGGCAAGAAGTGGTAAGGGATGTTAACACAGTAGGTGATCTGGCTGGCTGTGGGGCTGGATCCTAAGAACCTTCTATTAGACATTTGCGACTCTGTGGCTATTTGTACATTATAACAAAAAGACAGCACACACCCACCACACCCCAAACCAAAACCAATCAAGTCACTAAGCAATCCTTCCCCTGAAGTACATAGAACTAAACATAAAAAAATATAGTAGACTTGATTTAAATAAATAAACACATCAATAATATCAATACAACCCAATGTCCAAATAAAGTCCAGATAAAGTCCAAAAAACACACTTGCAGGTGATTTCAAAATAATTCAGATCCTAGGGCAAATTTGATGATGAACTCCAAAAAATCTTCATATACCTCAAAGAAAAAAGATCTAAACATAGTGTATTATCCTAGGTCTTTATAATAGTGCCACATGTGTCACATGCAGAAACTAAAGTGCCACAGCAATCATGAGATGTTCAAACTCCAACAATATAATAAATAAACCCTCTGCACACAATATAGTAAAAGTGCATAATTACCCTAAGGTAGATAAAACCAGCATAGGATCCATAGTAAGGATGGGATTGCCTCCAAACAATATATCACTGATCTTCTCCATACACCTCCCATAGACCTCATAAACAAACCAGGGGTCAGTGTTTGTATTTGTACATTATGCCAGTTTTTGTGCTGGGAAGGCTATTCTTAAGAACTGAAAACTATCTGTACCCCTCACCAGTGCTCACTGATTGACTCTGGACTACCCCTGTACAAACTAACGTATATGGGACGCAAGTGCCCCAGAAAAGTTTGGCAAAATTTTGGATGCTTGGGTGGAAGCCAGAGCCTTGAATATCAGAAAGTCTCCTCTCAGATGCTGTTATGAATATTTAGCCGTGGTAGCTGATATGTTGTATCCCATAACTACACTGATATCTCCTGGTACTGTAGAACTGGGTATTTTCCCCTGAATATTTCCCCTGTTGGGGATCTTCTCCCTCTTGTTCTTACAACTTAGGTGTTATTCAGTGGTGTATTTAGGTTTTGTGCTACCCTAGGAAACACAAAAATCGTCTTCCCCCACAGATACCGACCAACACCCCCCCTCCTTCCCCCTCCACAAAGAGAGTCTGACATTGACCAACAACACCTACCTACCCTCCACCTGTGAGAGCCTTCCATTATTCCCCCCCCCCCCCCCCCCCAGCGATAGAAAGAAAGACACCCATCTTCACAGCTCCGGACGTCCCCGGTAATGAGAGTCAGGCTCTACGTACACCATCGAGAGAGCAACTCTCAGCTTCTCTCGGATCCCAATTGGTTCCCATGGCGTGAGTGTCCCTTCTTCCATCCCTTGTTCTGGGGGGAGGTGCTGCCCCCCTGAAAAATGCCGCCCTAGGCAAGTGCCTTGTTTGCCTTGTGGTAAATACACCCCTGGTGATATTCCTCCCAGTCTCTTTCCCCTCCACTCTCCACTCCTTTCTTCTCCTTCCCTTCCCTTCTTTCTTTCCCTACTGTACCTCAGTACTCCCTCATAGGGGACCAAAGGAATCCTGTGTTCTCCTGATCCCCTATTCAGTAGAAGCTCACCTTACTTATCACCTCCTTAACCCTTGAAGTGGTATCTTGGGAATGGTTCTTAAAGATTTTTATGTTTTTTTAATTTTCTGAACAGTCGTTAATGTCATAGTCTGATTTTCTGCATTGTGGATTGTGTACTGGATGTACACAATCCACAATGCTTGAATTTCTTCTTTTTTTGACTATGCTTGTCAGTGTTATGTGCTGCACTGTTTACAGTACTTTGTGCTACATTTTTTTTATTGATAAATAAAACTTTTCTGGTAAATTAAAAAAAATAAAAATACATAGACTTACACTGCTTGCAATCAAAAAATAAACTGAGGGATAAATAAAAGTGATTCTAAAGGCTTTTTTTTTGTTTTTTTTTAAATTTCAAACATGTCTATACTTACCCACCGTGTGCAGTGGTTTTGCACAGAGCAGCTCGGATCCTCCTCTTCTTGGGTCCCCTGCTGACACTCCTGGTCCCTCCCTCCTGTCGGGTGCCCCCACAGCAAGCAGCTTGCTATGGGGGCTTCTGCTGCTCCGTGTATCCATTCACACACGGAGCCGCGGCTCAGTCCTGCCTCTCTGTTCTCATTGGCTCACTGGCTGTGATTGACAGCAATGGGAGCCAATGGCTTTGCTTCTGTTTCAGCCAATGAGGAGAGGGAGTACTAGGATAGCCGAGACTCCAGTGCACATCGCTGGATCGAGAGGGGGGCTTAGGTGAGTATTAGGGGGGCTGCTGCACAGAGAATGTTTTTTACCTTTATGCATAGAATGCATGAAGGTAAAAAAAACCTTGAGCCTCTGCACTAAGATACAAGTCAGATTTTGAGCATCCCCTGCAACAAAAATTTTATTTTTGATGAGATACTGTCAAAAAATCACATCTAAAGGGATGCAGACCTTGCCACTTTCCTCATTAGAGCCCTGCAGGTGCAGCAGCTGGCTGATAATTATAAAATTACTCTCAGATTCACTTTGCACATGGACACAGACACACAAACAGCTGTTTCTTCAGAATACCAAAAGGTAGGAATCTGCAACAAAGTTTGTTAAAATCCCTGCAATGTACATAGCTCACCCAGAGGGGAATTTGTTTTCTCAACAAAGGTTACTCTTTAAGTTCAAGGAGATGCGTGATAGCTTTCACTATATTTCTATGAGCCCAATGCTAAGGCTTCAGGTCTAATCATCTGCAACATTAGAATTCTTAAAGCTCCTATGCCTGCTCCTTCCTTCCCCCTGCCCATTCACAGGAGCCTATGGATTTGAACTCATTCACACAATACAAAGGCTTCTCTGAATGGCCAGCATTGGGGAGAGGCGGGGTGGACATAGCTGCTCTGTATGCCTCTCCCTCCTCTCTCACAGCCCATAGTGTATGCCCCAACAGAGCCATAAACCTGACAGATATAAATAATAGAGATTAGTCCAGGAGATGCCATGCACCTCCTTTATTTAACCCATAGTGTGTCTGCACTTTTTTCAAAGTGGATGAATACCTGGAATTTGGATTTTCTGAATAAATAAAGTGACAGAATCTCTTTAAAGTGGATCGTCAAAAAAAAAACCAAAAGGTTCACTTCCCTGCCAGAGCTTCTGAAAACATTTGCTGCTTACTGTAAAATAAAGTATTTTATGCCATCACTATCGCAGTGATTTATTTTGTCATGTAGAATTGTGCTCAGTACATATCAATACGAAGTACTTAGCTTTAAGTGGGTGATCAAGGACAAAGCAGACCAAAAATGCACTGCACTCCTTCTAACCCCTTCTTATCGCTTTTCCCTTCTGCAGTCGCTGGCCTCAAGTGTGGAGACAGATATAGGATCCGTCTGTGAAACTGACAGAGCGCCAAGGCACAAAAAGAAGGAGTGAGTATCAGGATGTGTTCTCTATCGCTCCCCGTGTGTGGGATTTGTCTGGTATTGATGTATTTCTAACTGCATCATTGCACTTCGTTTTAATGGGTTTGAAGAGGAAACATTTGATAAAACCAATATAAGAAGTTTATATGGGTTGTATGGTGCTTCATTACCCAGTACCCACATCCCAAACTGTCCAATGAGGAATGACACTCTAATTATTGTTATTAACCAATTAAAGGCTGTCCTATAGCAGATATACTGCTACAGGGCAGACCTCCTGTGCAAAATCACAGGATTCTGCTTTTCCACCTAGGGGGCGCATTTGGGCCACTTCAGATTTGATTATTCACAGCAGAAACTGATCTGTGGGTGCCAGGAAGTAGATGTCCGCCGGCACCCGCAGATGGTCGGGCACAGAGCCGGAATTAGGGGGGTGCTGGGATGGACTGTGCCCTCCCAGGACACCTGATGTAAGGAGGCACTCTGATGAGGACCCTGATGTAAGAGGGTACTCGGATGGGGACCCTGATGTAAGGAGGTACTCTGTTGGGGACACCTGATGTAAGGGGGCACTCTGATGTGGACACCTGATGTAAGGGGGTACTCTGTTGGGAACACCTGATGTAAGCTCTGATAGGGACCCTGATGTGAGGGGGCACAGCAATGGGGATGCTGATGTAAGGGAGCACTCTGATGGGAACATCTGATGTAAGGGGGCACTCTGATGGGGACCCTGATGTAAGAGGGCAATCTGATGGGGACCCTGATGTAAGGGGGTACTCTGTTGGGGACATCTGATGTAAGGGGGCACTCTGATGTGGACACCTGATGTAAGGGGGTACTCTGTTGGGGACACCTGATGTAAGGGGGCACTCTGATGTGGACACCTGATGTAAGGGGGTACTCTGTTGGGAACACCTGATGTAGGCTCTGATAGGGACCCTGATGTGAGGGGGCACAGCAATGGGGATGCTGATATAAGGGGGAACTCTGATGGTGACATTCTGATGGGGACACCTAATGTAAGGGGGTAAGCTGATGCAAACTCAATGTAAAGGGGGACTCTGATGAGGACTCCTAATTTAAAGGGGGATTCTGATAGGGACATCCGATATAAGGAGGACAGGTTCTGTGTTAGCCTAACACATATTTGTGTTTCCCAGGTCATGACACAGTGTGACAGACTCTCATTGACTCACACACAATGTTGGTATTACGCCCTTTGACTTTTTTTTCTGCACCCCCAAACCCGATAGGCTAAATCCGGCCCTGATTGGGCAGAGACACAGAACAGAGTTCCACCTATGTAAACAAGGCAGAGCTCCATCCTGACGGGGGTGGGGGGTGGAAGTGATGGATCTCCTGTGCCTGCAAAGAAGGGTATAAGATCCATCACTTCCCTTAGTAAAAGCACCTAACACAGTACACAAAACACATAGCTAGACACACAGTTAACCCTTTGATTGCCTTACATGTTTAACCCCTTCCCAACCAGTGTCATTAGTAGTGTCAGTTCATATTTTTAGCAATGATCACTGTATTAGTGTCACTGGTTCCCACAAGGGTCTCAGTTAGTGCAAAAATTTGCACCACAATATTATTATTATTATACAGGATTTATAGAGCGCCAACAGTTTGCTCAGCGCTTCACAATATAACGGGAGACAATACAGTTCAATACAAGAGGGATTTAAGGAGATTGTATCACAGTTCCGTTTATAATTCACTGATTAGCATTACTAGTATAAAAAAAATTTCAGTATATATCCCATAGTTTTTAGAAGCTATAACTTTTTTCGCACACCAATCAGCATACGCTTACTGGGATTTTATTTGCCCAAAATTAGCAGAATACACTTTGGCCTAAATTTATGAAAAAAATCATTTTTTTAAATTTTTTTTATTGGACATGTTTTATAGCAGAAAACAAAAAAGAAAATTTTTTGTTTGTTTGTTTGTTTTTTTAAATTGTCGGTCTTTTTTTGTTTATAGTGAAACAAATAAAAAACGCAAAAGAGGCGATCAAATACCACCAAACGAAAGCTCTATTTGTGCGGAAAAAAATGACAAATTTCATTTATGTACAGCATTGCAGAAAATGGCCTGGTCAGGAAGGGGGGGGGGGGGTGGTAAATCTCCCGGAGGTAAAGTACAGTAGTTAAGCTGGACGGTAATGGTACCAAACCAGTCCAAAATTGTAACTATTAAGATTACTATACAGGATTTATATAGTGCCAATAGTTTGCACAATGCTTTACTACATAGAGGTTACAATGCAATTCAGTACAAGAGGGTTAGAAGGGCCTTGCTCACTGCTGGAGCTTACAATCTACTCTCCAAAAAGAATTCTGTTGAAACTCAGTGTAAATTCCTATCAAGTGAGCATGTAGGGCCAATAAACAGTGGTGCACCAATAAAATAGTTCAGGTTGCGCCTTTTATACGGGTGTGCCAAATAAATCAATCACAATGCATGCCCCTGTGAAATGTGATGTGCTTCAAAAATGAGAAAATCCCTATTGAAACACGTTTTATGAAGGTTGAAACTTGTGTTCCATATAATGGAAATAATCGCATATATTTTAGGTACATGTATTAAGCGCATTGTTGTGCCAAGCAGTAGGTGGGGCAGGACTCCTTTTATAAACTATAATCACTGTAACATAATAAATAACTTATTGCATTTTACAACCGTTTTTTGCAACAGTTTTGCACATGAATTTCCTATTGGAGTTTTAGTGCCGTCTTTAGTTTATCAGACCCAAAGTGTTTGAGAAGCGTTTGCAGACTGATAATGTAAAGGTCTTTGTGCTTTTTATTCTCCCCCCAGGGATTGCTTTCTGTTGAGCAGTGTTTGCAAAGCTGTCTTCAAAGCTTTATAAATGTTAGGGAGAGCACCATGACCACTAGCAAGACGTGTTAACAGTGCCAGCGTCTTGGAAAGTGCTTTGCAAAGTATGAATTGACAACGCCTTCTTAGACCTGGTTCACACCTATGTGTGTTGCATTTGATGCATTTTTCCAGCGCATCTGGCAGTGCATTTTGCGTTTTTGGTGTCTTTTGTGTGTCTTTTTTTCCAATAGGAAAGTGTTTGATGCAATTTTGATGCAACTTTACACTCTTTGGTACTAAAAGTCGTATTCAAAGTAGTGCAGCGACCTTTTCAAAGACTCAGCGACTTTGAAAATGTTCCGGCACTATTCTGATGCGACTTGAGTGCCAGATAGTATCAGTCAATTCCAACTCTCATCAAAGTCAGATCAAAATAGTTCAGGAACATTTTCAAATCACAGAGACGTTGAAAATGTTTATGCACTACTTTGATTCTACTTGAGTGCCAGAGAGTGTAAAGTCGCACACAATACTTTCCTATTGGGCAAAAAAAAATGCAAACACTTGCGTTTTTGGTGCGGTTCCATTGAAGTCTATTGCACCAAAAACACAATCTACTGCGGGAAATAAAATCCCTGACCCTTTCCAAAAACGCAGCAGCTGAAGATGCATATATGTGAACATGTCCCATAGGAAACCATTTTAACTGGACTTTAGTGCGTATTGCAAAAAAATGCACAGGTGTGAATCGGGCCTTAAATGATTCTGTTCACTTCAGTCACTGCCCTCAAAGGAGCTCATGTACAATCCTACACAATAGGACCAGTTTCGGAGGAAACTAGTAAACCGGGCAGAATGTTTTTGGATTGTTGGAGGGAAGTAGAGCATCCAAAGGAAAGTCTACAACCATGGCCATGAATACTAGCACTAGTATATGAATACATTCCGCTGATCCTGTGCTGGGAGCAGTGTCTGCACCATTTCTATACCTGGGAAAATGTATTTTGACATTATACACAGTATACTATTATAGTTATTATACAGGATTTATATAGCACCACAGTGTTTTATAGTATAAAGGAAGACCATACAGTTACAATAAAATTCAACACAAGAGGGTTAGGAGGGTCCTGCTCATGAGAGCTTACAATCTAAAAGACAGAGGCAAATGATACAAAAGAGAACTGTGTAGGGATGATTTGATAGAGAATGTAAAATTTAAGTTGTTAGAGGAAGATGGGGTTGGCTTCCCTGAAGAAACAAGTAGAAGATAGCCAGGCAGATTGGGGTAGAGGGTTCCAGAGGATGGGAGAGACTCTGGAGAAGTCCTGGCGGAAAGCATAAGAGAAAGTGATGAGGTGGCTAAATAGCCAGAGGTTATGGGATGAGAGAAGAGGTCTTAGGAAGACTGGGTGATATTTTGAGTTTTTAGGAGTTGATTAAAGCTGGACAGAGTGAGAGATAGCTAAATAGATTTGGGCTAGGGTGTTTCAGAGGGTAGGAGAGACTCTGGAGAAGTCCTGGAGTCAAGCATGTGATGAGGTGATAAGGGGGCTAGAGAGTAGGAGGACTTGGGAGGAGAGAAGAGGATGGTTAAGGTGATAGTTTGAATTTTCAGGGATTGCCTAAAGGTGAACAGAGTGGGAGATAGCCAGACAAATTGAGGTAAGGGGTTCCAGAGGATGCGAGAGACTCTGGAGGGGAGCATGAGAGGAGTTGATGAGCTGGCTAGATAGCAGGAGGTCCTGAAATGAGAGAAGAGGTCTTGAGAGGACAGTCGAGTATAGTTAGGGTGTTTATTTCAAGTTTTCAGGGATTGAGTAAAGCTGGAAAGAGTAGAAGATAGCTGGACAGATTTGGGGTTGGGTGTTTCTGAGGTTGGGAGAGACTCTGAAGAAGTCCTGGGGATGAGCATGGGAAAAGGTGACAAAGGGGCTAGAGAGCCGGAGGACTTGGGAGGAGAGAAGAGGTCTCTGGAGGACAGAAGAAGACGGTTATAGTGATAGTTTTGGATTGCCTAAAGGTGGATAGAGTGGGAGATAGCCGAACAGATTAGGGTAAGGAGCTCTAGAGGATCTGAGGGACTCTGGAGAAGTCTTGTAGGGGAGCATGAGAGGAGTTGATGAGGGGGATAGAGAGTAGGATTTCTTGGGAAGAACAACGTGGACAGTTAGGGGGATATTTTGAGATGAGTTTGGTGATGTAGCCCAGGGCAGAGTTGAGGATTGCTTTGTTTATTGTTGTTAGTAATTTGAATTTTACTCATTGGGTGAGTGGAAGCCAGTGGAGGGATTGGCAGAGAGTGGTGGACATTCAACAGTTGGTAAGGTGAATTCATTCAGCAGCACAGTTCATGATAAACGCCCTCCTGGTGGTATCATTGGTTAGGAAGGGACGTGTTTTGGAAATGTTACAGAGGTGAAGGTGGCACCTTCATAACTATACCGTATATGTATATAAATGTACATATAGTTACACCCACGCACACATATATGAAACGTTTATATGTTATATGACTTCGTTTTTTTTCAATCGCAGACAGAAGCACAAAAGAAGCCATTTGTCTCTGTTCCGACTGTGGCCATCTCATTCATCTCATATTACACGGTAATACCTTGTATAATTTCTATGTGTATTTTGTACATTGTGTCTCATGCTTTCAGTGAGCTTCTATTCTTCTATGAGATTTCTATTGTGAACCTTATCTGGAAGTGAATTGAAATGTGCGTTCAGTGTTTTGATGTACTGTATGTAGTCCTCCATATTTTCATTATTATAATTCATACCCAGATTACTGGGCACTTCCTCTAATGGCTGCCTGTATGTCATGCAATGCAGTCAGGATACATGGCTGTCTAATGTCTATCTCTACATTGGAGGGGCAGAAAAGGATCGCCATTGTGCAGGACTACTAAGGAGGAAAAAGTGCCTACCCATGTAATGAGCAAATATGACTGTTCACAGTCTATTTATTGTTTATATTGTATTTAAAAAACAATATTGGGGATCTAACCAACTGCCATATTATCTGCGTTTAACAATGAAAGCATAACAACAACTCTAGGCTCCCTCCAACTGCACAAGACCACAATATGGCCATGTGGTTGCTGATGAAGGGCCTGTGTTCAGGTGGACCCACTGATTGGTTAGCTTGAATGCACTCATTGACAGTACATATCTCACTACCACAGCTAGGGTCAGAAGCTGGAGTCAGTTTGTAACTACTGCTAGGTTAGTAATGCAGAGCTGTATGGCTATTGTCGGTGCCCAAAAATGCCTACAATGGGCACATGAGCATCAAAACTGGACCACGGAGAAATGGAAGAAGGTGACCTGGAGAATCACGTTTTCTTTTACATCATGCGGATGGCTGGGTGAGTGTGCATCACTTACCTAGGGAAGACGAGGCACCAGGATGTACTATGGGAAGAATACAGGCGTGGGGAGGCAGTGTGATGCTTTGTCTAGTGGAGTCCATCCCATTGATGGGTCAAGGCTATTTTGGTGGCAAAAGAGAAACCTGCGTAATCCTAGGTGGGTGGTCATAATGTCATAGCTGATTGGTGCATGTTTCATAAGTCTACGCAAAGATCAGAAGATGTATCCCACAAATGATAAATCTGTAAGTATGAACATCATGGAGGGACGTGGGGAAAGTTTTTAATGCATTAACCCTCTGGCTGCCAAGTGTGTATGTCGTACAAACCTGCCAGCGGGGAGGTGTTATGCACAATCTGGTGACTGCAGCCACCGGGATTGTGTGTAAAACTGACAGGCAGGCTCCTGCCTGTCAGGTGGAAGCAGTCGGGCGGCTGCTCTGCCACCTGATTGCTTCCACACACCCCGGTAATGGTGCCCTCCTGCAGACACACAGCCACACTCCTCCCCTTTTTTGCTGTGACCCAGAAAGCGACATGCATGACGTCACTTCGGGGTCACCGCTGTCACTTTTCTAGCCAGTGAGAGATGTACTGCAATGTGATCTGCATTGCAATACATTCAGTGGAAGCCAGAGGAGACAATCGGGGTCTTTTAGACCCCGCATGTCTCATTAAAGAGAACCGGTCACCTAAAAATCATCACATAGGGGACGATGTGTCCGTTATGTGGTTAAAAAAAAAAGTTTAAAAAAAAAATATATTTTTGCAAAAAAATTAAGTTACACCTAAGCACATAACATCCCCCACCCAAAAAATGTTGAGGCCCCACCCCCACATATACGCATGTACGATCCTAAAAGCATGCATCAGGGGCGCCTACTTGTAAAAACGTTGATTGCGATACACGTTACATATCGCTGAGTGAGAGCAATAATTCTAGCACAAGACCGCCTCCATAACTGATGAACTATAGGAGCTTTTGAAGCGTCGCCTATAGAAAATATAGAATATATATGAAGTTTGTCACCATTTCACAGGCACACGCAAATTTAACATTTGACATGTTGGGTATTTATTTACTCAGTGCAATCTCATCTTTTATATTTGACCAAAATTTGGGTCATTTATTGCTTTTGTTTGCCTTAAAATTCACTTTAGGTTGTATTTTACAGAAATTTTGCATTTCCTAGACCTTTGCAGTAATATCGTGTGACGTAAAAATTGGAACTACCACTATTTTATTCTCTAGGGCAGGGGTGTCAAACTGGCGTCCCTCCAGCTGTTACCAAACTACAAGTCCCATCATGCCTCTACCTTTGGGAGTCATACTTGTAACTATCAGCCTTGCAATGCCTCATGGGACTTGTAGTTTGGCAACAGCTGGAGGGCCGCCAGTTTGACATTTGTGCTCTAGGGTGTCTGCTTTCAGATAATATACCGTGTTTCCCCGAAAATAAGACACTGTCTTATATTTTTTTGGGCTCAAAAAAACACACTAGGTCTTATTTTCAGGGTAGGTCTTATTTTTTTTAATGTACAGGTGTGGACAGGGGGTGCAGAGGTGAGCTGCAGGCAGTTGTGGATGAGGGTTACTATAGAGAGGGTCGGCTGATGACAGATGGCAGTTGTGAGCTGCAGTCAGGTGTTGCAGAGGTGAATTGACAGGTGAGTTTCAGACAGGGTGCAGAGATGAGTTGCAGACAGGGGATGCAGAAGTGAGTTTCGGGTCCTATCTTCCCACACAGTGCACCAAGCGCACTCACCACATGCATTAGGCTGCAGGATGAGATGCCCTGCCCCACCCCTAAACACACTGCACCCTCCGATATCTTTTCCTTCCCTGTCCCACGGTGAGTACAGAGGTAGGGGGGTTCTGTGGGAGCGGATGGTGCTGTTACTTAAAAGAGGGATTGTCACTTGGAAACACAAAAGCCGCGCTTCTGTGCTTATAGGGGACAGTAGATATTGGTGTACACAGGGCCAGTGCCAGAGTTGTGGAACAGCTGATCACAACTAGGTCTTATTTTCGGTGTAGGTCTTATACTTCAGCAATTCTCAAAAATAGTACTAGGTCCTATTTTTGGGGTAGGTCTTATTTTGGGGGAAAACAGGGTATCATGCTTTGGGGGTTTTGTGTAATCTTCAGGCCTAAAATTATTTTTTTTAAACTTGTACAGAAAATGCCAACATGACTGTAGCAGCGAAAGGGTTAAATATACACAAAATGTACACCAGACCTCTCAATTTTACAAGTATTTCAGAAATGTTATTGAAGACTCTACATTTCCTTTAAAGGGACATCGCTGCATTTGCATTTTAAAGGACAATTAAGTTTCATTTATCTTTGGTGGACCGTGACACAGTCAGTGAATTGCTCTTAGATTACGCCGAGCCTCGCATCGATTTGTTCAGTGATAAAAGATGCCAATTTAGATGTGTTGGAGCAGTCTTTAATTGTCTTCCCTTATCCGCACTTCTCATTGCAGGCCCAGCGTAGAAGACGTCCAGAGCTGGGGGCAGTCCCTTGACATCCTGCTTGCTCATCCATGTGAGTAATACAATGTATAAAGTAGAATACCGCTTAGCACTGTCTGAGTGTGAATTGGGCACAGAAGATAAGCCCAGCGCCATGTCAGAATAATAAAGTAACAATCTTTTTCTGTAAAAGTAAAAAAAGTAATTACCATCTATAGGGCCCTTGCAATACGTTAGATTTTGGTGTCGGAAGATTGGGTGTTGGTTTTCAGTATAGAGCTTCTGACGTAGAACCCAATGCTCTACCCTAAAGTGCCGCAAAAATGTATCCTTCCTCTTCCCTGAGACTTATCCTTATACCAACTTTACCTGTAACCTTAAAGTAGAACTAAAATCAAAACTTTTATTTCATTTTTGGAAAGCGTAAAGGAAGGATATAACCTTTTTATTGGTCAGCAGAGGCACATGAAAACCCTTACATATAACCAGTGAAGTGACTGGCCTCAGATGATACACAGAGATGAAGGGAATCTTCCTACATATGTTGTACCTGTTTATTTGAAGTCTTCTCTCCTCTACATCCATTCAAAGTCCAGAATGCATAATGTTTGTCTGAGCAGACAGAAAAAAAGGGGCGGAGAGCTGAAGTTACACTGCAGAGCTCAGTGAGGAACGTTCTGAAAGCACTGAGAACTGATTGGAGGTAGGAGACTTCCCCCCCCCCTTCACGTTGCACAAAGGAACAGAGCTGAGGCTGTCACTCACAGGCTGTTTGCTGGAGCTCCCTCCCCTGTCACCATTTTTCTCCTGGTGTCAGGAAAACTTGTCAGAAGTGATTCATGCTGATACTTGAGAAACAAAGCAGCAGACAGAAATGACACTTAAAGCAGAACTACACTGCAGCAGAGCACCAGAAACTTTATTTAATTCATTTGTAATATTCAAAGCAAACTCCCCCATCCATCCATGTCTCCATACTTGATTTTGCTGCTAAAATATTTTGAAAAAACATCCCCCCTAAGCAGCTCTGTTTGAGGCCATCTTGAGTAAGGGCGGACAATTCATGTAGCATTTACTTACTGGAATCCATCTGTCTGCCCTTAGCTCAGGCATGCAGGCAGGAGGGTGTGTTTAGCTGAGGAAACTCCTCCTCCTCTCCTGAAGACTCCTGGGATGTATGACATCATTTGTCTAAGCCCCAAAAGCAGGAAGTAACTGAAGAAATGTGAGAAAAAAAGGTTTAAAACAAGTAAATATGATCTACTTTCCTATCTATTTGCTAATAACTAAGCTAGCAACACAAGGATTAAGAATAGTCAATGTTGATTGAGAGAGTGGAACTTTACTGTCTCAGCTGACATCGACTATTTTTAATCCTTGAGTTACTAGTATCAGTAAATGGATAGGGAAGTATATCATAGTAAGTTGTTTTAACTACTTGCCCACTACCCCATAGCAGATGTACTGCTACAGGGCAGCTGCTATTGGCTCCTGAGGATGTCAATCACCGGGTCCCGGCTGGGAATCGGTGATCGTTGGTGAAGCTGAGAGGGGAGAGATCTGTGTGTAAACAACACAGATCTCTCTCCGGTCAGCATGGACATGCTGCTTTCTATCTCTCTGCACAGCAGTGGGATACAAAGCAGCAGGTCTGCTTAGTAAAACACAACACAGTACACAATAAAATCGCCCCCTAACACACAGTTAACCCTTTGATTGCCCCAGATGTTAACTCCTCTTGCCCAGTGTCATTAGTACGGTTTCAGTGCTTTTTATTAGCACTGATCGCTGTATTAGTGTCACTGGGGATGTCAGTGGCAGTTGGTCAGTTCCCACCCAGTGTCAGAATGCCCTTCGCAGTCCCGCTATAAGTCGCAGAGCGCCACCATTACTAGTATAAAAGAATAAATAAAAAAAAATCCACTATATATACCGCCATTTGTAGACGCTACGACTTTCACATAAACCAGTTTATATACGCTTACTGGGATTTTTTTTTTAGCAAAGACTTGTAGCAGAATACATTTTGCCCTAATTTAAGATGAAATTGTATTTTTTTTTAATTTTTTTATTGGCTGATTTATAGCAAAACGTCAAAAATATTGTTTGGGTTTCTTTTTTTCAAATTTATCAGTCTTTTCTTGCTCATAGCGCAAAAAATAAAAAATGCAGAGGTGATCTAATACCACCGAAAGAAAGCTCCATTTGTGGGGAAAAAGATTACACAAATGTTATTTATGTACAGCGTTGCATGACCGCACAATTGTCAGTTAAAATAACTCAGCGCTGTATCGCAAAAAATGGCCTGGTCAACAAGAGGGGTAAATTTTCTAGAGGGCAAGTGGTTAAACTTTTTTTTTACATTTCATCAGCTACTACTTGCTTTTCATGCCTAGGCAAGTGATGTCATACATTTCAGGAGGGGAGAAGGGGTTTTCTCAGCTAAGCACACCCTACTGCCTGAGCTAAGGGCAGATGGATTCCAGGAAGCAAATGCTACATGAATCATGGTCCCTTACTCAAGATGGCTACTGTCAGAAATGCTAGGGGGGATTTTTCAAAGTGATTTCTCATCAAAATAAGGCATGGATAGGTGGGTGAGTTTGTTTTGAACATTACAAATGAAATAAAGAGCGTTTTCTGTTTGTGGTGCTCAGATACAGTGAAGTTTCGCTTTAAGTAAACCCAACACCTTATTTGTATACTTACCTCTCCTGCATTGGCATATGTGTTAGTGCCACAGTCTGATATGGTAACCATGCTTCAGCTGGATTGATTTGTAAAATTAAAAAAAAATATTTGATCCTCCTCTCTTTTTCTCGACTAAATGGGCAGCACAGTGGCTAAATGGTTAGCACTTCCACCTGGCAGTACTAGAGTCCTTGGTTCGAATCCCAACCACGGCACCACCTGCCTGGAGTTTGCATGTTCTCCCTGTGCCTGCGTGGGTTTCCTCTGGGTACTCAAGTTTCCTCCCACACTCCAAAGACATGATATATATATATACACACACACATACACACATATATATGTGTGTATCTATCTACCTATCTATATAGGTAGCCTGGCAGTGCTAGGGTCGCTGGTTCGAATCCCAACCATGGCACCACCTGCCTGGAGTTTGCATGTTCTCCCTGTGCCTGCTTGGGTTTCCTCTGGGTACTCAGGTTTCCTCCCACACTCCAAAGACATGCTATATATATATACACACACACACACACATATATATATATGTGTATCTATCTATCTATATATGTAGCCTGGCAGTACTAGGGTCGCTGGTTCGAATCCCAACCATGGCACCACCTGCCTGGAGTTTGCATTTTCTCCCTGTTCTTCCGTGTATTTCCTCCGGGTACTCCGGTTTCCTCCTACACTCCAAAGACATGCTCGTAGGTAAACTGGCTCCTGTTTATATTGGCCCTAGTATGTGTATGTATGAATGTGAGTTAGGGTCCATAGAGTGTACGCCCCTTGAGGGTTAGGGACTGATGTGAATGTACAATATATATGTAAAGTGCTGCGTAAATTGATGGCGCTATATAAGTACCTGAAATAAATAATGTATTAGTTGGTTGTGTTTAGTGATTTTGGTAGCTCCTTCTCCCAAGGGAACACATAGGTTTGATATTTCCTGTGTGTGGACCATTCAGGCTACATATGGCAGTGATTTTGTGCATAGAAGGCTCACACGCTGCTGACCAGCCGCTGTTCTATACGTCCGGTTGTGGCAGCAGCGAGGAGGCAATACAACGCCTCATCACTCCATGTCAGATGCTCTCTGAAAAGTGATCGGAACATGGATCACTCTTCAGAGACCAAGGCAAGTGTGAACGAGCTCTAAGCCTAGCCATAAACATTAAGATTTCTCTCTCAGCTAGAGAAACCCTTTGATACCCCCATCCACACAAAACATACACGAAGGAATCTCCCCTGCTGATTATGGTATTCCAGCCAGCAGTTCTTCGGATTCAACTACTTGTGAGATTTTGAATCACTTGATTTATCGGGTTGTTCGGATGAATACAAAAAGAGTAAATGGAAGGCTGAAAACGGAAGCATAGACTGATACAAAACAACCACATGATCTATTTGTACAAAAAAAAAAAACACTCGGGGAGATTTACTGAAACTGGTGCACTCTGAATCTGGTGCAGCTCTGCAAAGAAACCAATCAGCTTCCAGGTTTTATTGTCAAAGAGTAATTGAACAAGCTGAAGTTAGAATCTGATTGGCTACCGTGCACAGCTGTACAAGATTCTGAGTGCACCAGTTTCAGTAAATCTCCACCAGAGTTTTTTTTTTTTTTTTTTTTTTTTTTACACTCACCCCCAGTTCACATCTATGCGACTGTGCGGGCCGCGTTTTGCACGGGCACGAGAGCCCATTCATTTGAATAGACACCATACCCGTGACATGCAGGGAAGAAGTCCCTGCACTTCTTTGGAAAACGCCGCCCGCACGGGAACCTCGGATCCCAGTACGGTTGCGTTTTGCAGTGCGGGCAGCGTGCCATTAGAACTAATGGCACCATCCCGCGGGTCCGCATTTCTCTGTGTGGGTGGTGCAGCTGCACAGATTTTCGTGCAGATCCGCAGCAGCACCACCCACACAGATGTGAGCCTAGGGTCAGGGGAAGACTTATGCAGGCGATAGATGGGGAGAAAACCGGACGATTTTTCTTTAAAAAAACGAAAAATCGGTCGTTCAAGTGGCCGACGTTACCAGGAATGGTAAAAAAATTTGGCCGATTTTCATCCCGTCTACAGCCGGCAAACAGTGTCCCTGCAGAGAGCTCTGCTATTTCTTTGACAGTGCTTTGGCATTTATAGAAGTTGCAACAATGTATCTATTTGTATCCATTTTGGATACAGATGTTTTTATTCGGAAACAAGTAGATACATTGTTGCAACCGCTATAAATGTCAAAGCACTGTCAAAGAAAAAGCGGAGCTCTCTGCAGGGACACTTTTTGCCGGACTGGAATTCTTCTTCTTCATCATCCTCTTCTTCTTCTTCCTCTTCTTCTTCTTCTTCTTCCTCTTCTTCCTCTTCCTCTTCCCCTTCTTCTTCTTCCTCTTCCTCTTCTTCATCCTCTTCTTCTTCATCATCCTCTTTTTCTACTTCTTCTTCATCTTCTTCATCCTCTTCTTCATCCTCTTCTTCTTCTTCATCCTCTTCTTCTTCATCCTCTTCTTTTTCTTCTTCTTCTTCTTCATCATCCTCTTCTTCTTCTTCATCCTCTTCTTCTTCTTCCTCTTCCTCTTCCTCCTCTTCTGCTTCTTCTTCTTCATCCTCTTCATCTTCTTCTTTTTCTTGTAGGTCACTGCTCATGTGCAGATTTTTTATCGGTAAAAAGATCAGCCGATTTGCCCATAATTGCCGCAAAAATTGGTCGGGGAGACCGGATATAGTGAATGCAGGGTTCTGGAAGACCGGATATAGGGAATGCAGGGTCTGGGGAGACCAGATATAGTGAATGCAGGGTCCGGGGAGACCGGCTATAGGGAATGCAGGGTCCGGGGAGACCAGATATAGTGAATGCAGGGTCTGGGGAGACCAGATATAGTGAATGCAGGGTCCGGGGAGACCGGCTATAGGGAATGCAGGGTCCGGGGAGACCGGCTATAGGGAATGCAGAGTCCGGGGAGGCCGGATATAGTGAATGCAGGGTCCGGGGAGGCCGGATATAGTGAATGCAGGGTCCGGGGAGGCCGGATATAGTGAATGCAGGGTCCGGGGAGACCGGATATAGCGAATGCAGGGTCCGGGGAGACCGGATATAGTGAATGCAGGGTTCGGGGAGGCCGGCTATAGTGAATGCAGGGTCCTGGGAGACCAGATATAGGGAATGCAGGGTCCGGGGAGACTGGGTATAGGGAATGCAGGGTCCGGGGAGGCCGGATATAGTGAATGCAGGGTCCGGGGAGGCCGGATATAGTGAATGCAGGGTTCGGGGAGACCGGATATAGTGAATGCAGGGTTCGGGGAGACCGGATATAGTGAATGCAGGGTTCGGGGAGGCCGGCTATAGGGAATGCAGGGTCTGGGGAGACCGGCTATAGTGAATGCAGGGACTGGGGAGACCGGCTATAGTGAATGCAGGGTCTGGGGAGACCGGCTATAGTGAATGCAGGGTACGGGGAGACCAGATATAGTGAATGCAGGGTACGGGGAGACCAGATATAGTGAATGCAGGGTACGGGGAGACCAGATATAGTGAATGCAGGGTACGGGGAGACCAGATATAGTGAATGCAGGGTACGGGGAGACCAGATATAGTGAATGCAGGGTTCGGGGAGACCGGCTATAGTGAATGCAGGGTTCGGGGAGACCGGCTATAGTGAATGCAGGGTTCGGGGAGACCGGCTATAGTGAATGCAGGGTCCGGGGAGACCGGATATAGTGAATGCAGGGTCTGGGGAGACCGGATATAGTGAATGCAGGGTCCGGGGAGACCAGATATACTGAATGCAGGGTCCGGGGAGACCGGCTATAGTGAATGCGGGGTCCGGGGAGACCGGATATAGTGAATGCGGGGTCCGGGGAGACCGGATATAGTGAATGCAGGGTCTGGGGAGACCAGATATAGTGAATGCAGGGTCCGGGGAGACCGGATATAGTGAATGCAGGGTCCGGGGAGACCGGATATAGTGAATGCAGGGTACGGGGTGTATTAACACTTTAAGCAAAATATGGTCAGAATTCATGAGGGCCGGGTGAATGGTTGTGACATTCATCCAGTATTTTTATTTTCTTTTAAACAGACTTCTTAAAGTAGATGTAAACCATAAATGAATGAAATTTAGTTTTCTACAGCACTGTTCATTAAAAACAACTGCGGCTTTTATCACTTTTCTTCATCCTTTTTTGTATCTTGGCGCTACTGATCTTTTGCAGCTTATTCCCAGCTACATCCTATTTACATGCACTCCAGTGACGGTTGCATGGCTTTTCTCAGGGTTTGGTTTCGCGCTGATGACAACCATGGACCATGCTGATATAATGTAGGCTGGATGTGTTTTCTTTATCAGAAGACTGTGTGACAACAAAAGAGCTTAATTGGGAGACAGGGACATGGCGTTGCCACCCTGGAACAGGAAGTGCCTGAGAAAGAACCTTCAAAGCAGGATCGCCAGGTTTTTTTTGTTTTTTTTTAAGCTGTAGATTCAGATTGGCCGATGATCTCCTGCAGCAGAGATCATGTGATCAGATTCCTAGGCTTTTGGTCCTATATCCAGCAGTGGAGGGAGGCTGGAGCTGCAGTTTCCCCAATAGAAGTAAATATTTTGGTTCGTCTTTAACTCTTTCTGTGTCATTTTCAGCAAGCCTGTCAACAGGTTTGACTTCACATTGGAGCTTAGGTCGGCTTGAGCTGACATTGACTTGACATTGATTTCATGGAGAATTCTTTCCTGTGTTTTTCCATTGTTTCTCTGCTATGTAGCAACACAAATATTGCTGCCTGCTGCCGTCATCGTTGTCTTGTTTGAAATCATATAATTATGGCAATCTGTCCAGTTCCCTGTCCATCGTGGCCTGGCTGGTAATTACCGGCAGTTATTACTTGGAGTTATTGTCCATGGCTGCATCATTGCCGGCAAAGCAGCTTTTCTATGACGCCAACACTGCTGTGGGACTACAAGCCCCAGCACACACACAGTCTACTGATCTTTTAGTAGGACAGCATGTCCCATCATGCCCTGTGACATTGAGCTACAGCATGCCACAGTGGATTGCTTTTCAGAGGGGCAGGTGAGAACTAGCCCTAACATTGTTCCAGCTACCTCCTTGGACTACATAACACCTCCACCTTTATATTATGGAGAAGTGAGGGGAGGTGTTTTGTAGTCTTGTCCCAGGGTGACAACGCTGCAATATATTACATTTTTGTTCTAGGGTTTAAATTTACCCTAGCAGCAACTTCTAGCTTGTCATGCTGCCTTTGCCAGCTGTTGTGGAACTACAATTCCCAGTGTGCCCTCTGACATTTTTCTGTTGCTGCGGAACTGCAACACTGAGCATTCTCTGCTGCCTTCTATAGCAGGCTGTGGGACTGGGATTCTCAGCATGTCCGGCTGCATTTGCCAGCTGATGTGACACTACAATTCCCAGCATTCTCTGGCTGATGTGGAACTACAATTCCCAGCATTCTCTAACCGAGGTGGAACTGCAATTCCCAGTATTCTCCAGCTGATGTGGAACTGCAATTCCCAGCATTCTCTAGCTGAGGTGGAACTGCAATTCCCAGCATTCTCTAGCTGAGGTGGAACTATAATTCCCAGCATTCTCTAGCTGAGGTGGAACTATAATTCCCAGCATTCTATAGCTGAGGTGGAACTATAATTCCCAGCATTCTGTAGCTGATGTGGAACTATAATTCCCAGCATTCTCTAGCTGATGTGGAACTGCAATTCCCAGCATTCTCCAGCTGATGTGGAACTGCAATTCCCAGCATTCTCCAGCTGATGTGGAACTGCAATTCCCAGCATTCTCCAGCTGATGTGGAACTGCAATTCCCAGCATTCTCCAGCTGATGGTGATCTGCAATTCCCAGCATTCTGCAAGCTGATGTGGAACTGCAATTCCCAGCATTCTCCAGCTGATGTGGAACTGCAATTCCCAGCATTCTCCAGCTGATGTGGAACTACAATTCCCTTCATTCTCCAGCTGATGTGGAACTGCAATTCCCAGCATTCTGTAGCTGATTTGGAACTACAATTCCCAGCATTCTGCAGTTTCTGTGGACATGAAGAGGCTTACTGGTAGCACTCCTGCTTTGCAGCACTGGCATCCCCAGTTCAATTCCCAGCCAGGACACTGTCTGCATGGAGTTTGCCTGTTCTCCCTGTGCTTGCCTGGGTTCCCTTCGTGTACTCCTCCATCAAAGGGCCACACATAACATCAAATATACAGTCAGGTCCATAAATATTGGGACATCGACACAATTCTAACATTTTTGGCTCTATACACCACCACAATGGATTTGAAATGAAACTAACAAGATGTGCTTTAACTACAGACTGTCAGCTTTAATTTGAGGGTATTTACATCCAAATCAGGTGAACGGTGTAGGAATTACAACAGTTTGCATATGTGCCTCCCACTTCTTAAGGGACCAAAAGTAATGGGACAATTGGCTTCTCAGCTGTTCCATGGCCAGGTGTGTGTTATTCCCTCATTATCCCAATTACAATGAGCAGATAAAAGGTCCAGAGTTCATTTCAAGTGTGCTATTTGCATTTGGAATCTGTTGCTCTCAACTCTCAAGATGAGATCCAAAGAGCTGTCACTATCAGTGAAGCAAGCCATCATTAGGCTGAAAAAACAAAACAAACCCATCAGAGAGATAGCAAAAACATTAGGCATGGCCAAAACAACTGTTTGGAACATTCTTAAAAAGAAGGAACGCACCGGTGAGCTCAGCAACACCAAAAGACCCGGAAGACCACGGAAAACAACTGTGGTGGATGACCGAAGAATTCTTTCCCTGGTGAAGAAAACACCCTTCACAACAGCTGGCCAGATCAGGAACACTCTCCAGGAGGTAGGTGTATGTGTGTCAAAGTCAACAATCAAGAGAAGACTTCACCAGAGTGAATACAGAGGGTTCACCACAAGATGTAAACCATTGGTGAGCCTCAAAAACAGGAAGGCCAGATTAGAGTTTGCCAAACGACATCTAAAAAAGCCTTCACAGTTCTGGAACAACATCCTATGGACAGATGAGACCAAGATCAACTTGTACCAGAGTGATGGGAAGAGAAGAGTATGGAGAAGGAAAGGAACTGCTCATGATCCTAAGCATACCACCTCATCAGTGAAGCATGGTGGTGGTAGTGTCATGGCGTGGGCATGTATGGCTGCCAATGGAACTGGTTCTCTTGTATTTATTGATGATGTGACTGCTGACAAAAGCAGCAGGATGAATTCTGAAGTGTTTCGGGCAATATTATCTGCTCATATTCAGCCAAATGCTTCAGAACTCATTGGACGCCGCTTCACAGTGCAGATGGACAATGACCCAAAGCATACTGCAAAAGCAACCAAAGAGGGAAAGAAGTGGAATGTTATGCAATGGCCAAGTCAATCACCTGACCTGAATCCGATTGAGCATGCATTTCACTTGCTGAAGACAAAACTGAAAGGAAAATGCCCCAAGAACAAGCAGGAACTAAAGACAGTTGCAGTAGAGGCCTGGCAGAGCATCACCAGGGATGAAACCCAGCGTCTGGTGATGTCTATGCGTTGCAGACTTCAGGGTGTCATTGACTGCAAAGGATTTGCAACCAAGTATTAAAAAGTGAAAGTTTGATTTATGATTATTATTCTGTCCCATTACTTTTGGTCCCTTAACAAGTGGGAGGCACATATGCAAACTGTTGTAATTCCTACACCGTTCACCTGATTTGGATGTAAATACCCTCAAATTAAAACTGACAGTCTGCAGTTAAAGCACATCTTGTTTGTTTCATTTCAAATCCATTGTGGTGGTGTATAGAGCCAAAAATGTTAGAATTGTGTCCATGTCCCAATATTTATGGACCTGACTGTATGTAATGTCTGAGCAGTCTCAGAAACTGCAGACCTAATAGAAGATCTGAGGGTGTGGACAAGCCACATTTTTGACTGGAAATATGCCACAGAAGACAATATGAAACCAGGAACACGTTACATGAGGTTAGTAGGGATCCAGGGGCGGAATCCAGGGGCGGACTGACCATTCGAGCACTGGGGCACTGCCCGAGGGCCCGGAGTCAGTAGGGGGCCCCATGAAATGCCCCTGGCACCTTTTTATAGGCTTTTTGGGTGTGCTTTGAGCGTAGGGAAGGACACAGGGGTCTCATGATCCCCTATTGCCCAGGGGCCCCATGAGTTGTCAGTCCACCCCTGTAGGGATCAATGACATTACCCTAATCAATGTTCCCACTACAGACTACTGAGGTCCAAGGGGCGCACATCATATACCAAAGGTCCACATGTGGCCCTTGAGCCACAGGTTGGGCACCAGGGTTCTAGAGCAGAACACATGCAGTATTTTTATTGCCATGAGTTCATTGCTGCTGATGCCGCCAGTTAAAAAAAAAATGATGTTGTAGCGCATATCACCCAAGGATAATCGCCGGGTTTTGGCTCCTAATACGGCCAGCTTATGAATGGCGCTAATTGTGAGTCTGTGAGCGGAGCAGAAAACCAGAGCCATCTGAGGCTGGAGATATAAAAAGAACATTTCATGAGAACAAATACTGAATTATGAGAAAATAAATACTTGCAATGGCTAAGTAACTATTTCATGCAAACCAAAAACGAACGCACGCTTATAGAACGCATACTGATGTGTGATAAAATAACACATTCAAAATAACTCGTACAATTGGGTGACGACTCGTACATAGTGAAATAAGAAACAGAATGACATCCACGGGACTCACAACTGTAGGGCTCATTCACACGGCAGGCAGGAGGGTAATAGCAGGCAAACCAACAAAACAATTGTGAAAAGAGATTCACAAGAAAGCGGCTACATTCTGTCCATAATGTAGCCGCTTTCTTGTGAATCTCTTTTCACAATTTTTTTGTTGGATTGCATATTTTTTGGCTATTGGATGGAAGCCATATATTGGGTGATACAGCAATATATATTTGAACCTCTAAACCCCATTCTTCATTATTTGGGTAATAGCAGGCAGTTGAACCACAGTTTTACTGTCACCTGACTCCCCCCTCCCCCCCCCGAAATACAGGAATGCTGCCCCTCAGTGCTGTACCCTTGTGGCAAAAATTAAACCGCATGTCGCTTTCAGCAGGAGGTACCACTCCAAACGTGGCCCATTCAAATGAATGGGCCTGTGCAGCAATTGCGTGCAATGCACACAGTTGCAGCATGGTGGGTTGGCATTTTGAGGGTTAAAGTAGAAGGTGAGAGGGCAATATTTCAGCTCATCACTGCTTGTCAAATACCCTCTAAAAAGTGTTTTGACCCTGGATCACTTTTCAGAGTATAGCCACACTTATAAATGAACCCTAACAAACAAGCTGCCAAGAGCTGCTCCTGTATATTGGCCTTCAGGGCCGGGTTTCCGGGTTTCCATGCAGCAGACCCCTTTATGTTGATATACTATTCTTTCCAAGACAGCACTGTCATTATAATTAAATGGTGCTCTATGTTCCTACAGCTAAAATATTAGGTATGCATTAATTAAAAAAAAAAATGTAGGGAAAGCATGAATGTGAGTACACGCTTATAGACCATGTATTGATGTGAGATAAAATAACACATTTAAAATAACTTGTGCAATTTGGTGATGACTCCTACATAGTGAATTAAGAAACAGAATTAAAAAATGTTTAATTCAGGTCAAATGCACTTTATAGCGTGAATCAGGAAAATATCGCATTACGGCCACTAGTTGGAGCTAACGATCATATAGATAAGTATTTACTGTGATGGTCAGGTCCATCTAGTGGCCGGTTAGCACTAGGGTCGTCGTTTCCAATCCCATCCACGTCACCACCTGCCTGGAGTTCGCATGGTCTGCCTGTGCTTGCGTGGGTTTCCTCCCACACTCCAAAGACTGCATTGTCCTAAGTGTAAAGTTTGGTGGAGTAGGTATTATGGTGTGGGGTTGTTTTTCAGGGGTTGGGCTTGGCCCCTTAGTTCCAGTGAAGGGACCGTGTCTGGGTTTGGCGGTTGCCAGGAGAACGGTACTTGCCTGACTGCATTGTGCCAAGTGTAAAGTTTGGTGGAGGGGGGATTATGGTGTGGGGTTGTTTTTCAGGGGTTGGGCTTGGCCCCCTAGTTCCAGTGAAGGGAACTCTTAAGGCGTCAGCATACCAAGACACTTTGGACAATTTCATGCTCCTAACTTTGGGGAACAGTTTTGGGATGGCCCCTTCCTGTTCCAACATGACTGCGCACCAGTATACAACGCAAGGGCCATAAAGACATGGAGGAGCCAGTTTGGGGTGGAGGAACTTGACTGTCCTGCACAGAGTCCTGACCTCAACCCCATAGAACACCTTTGGGACGAATTAGAGCTGAGACTGTGAGCCAGGCCTTCTCATCCGACATCAGTGCTTGACCTCACAAATGCACTTCTGGAAGAATTGTCAAACCTTCCCATAGACACCCTCCTAAACCTTGTGGACGGCCTTCCCAGAAGAGTTGAAGCTGTTATAGCTGCAAAGGGCGGGGCCAACTCAATATTGAACCCTACGGACTAAGACTGGGATGCCATTAAAGGTCATGTGCGTGTAACAGCAGGCGCCCCAATATTTTTGGCAATATAGTGTATGTGTACCAGAATGTGAACACAGCTGTGCTGAGAGCGTGTTCCCCTGACACAATTAACAATCACAGTTGTCACATGATCGGAAACCCTGCCCCGCCTCCCAAAATCAGAAACCCTTAAAGGGACAGGAGGCACCAGCGTTAAGGGGTTAAGAATTTTTTTTAGAATTACACTCCATTGTGTCTTTACCAATGCCACAACGGTGTCACATTTCTTGCTCCCCAATCAAAGAATTGCTATGTTTATTTACTTTGATTGTCAGTTCCATCTAGTGGCCATAATGTTCTATTTTCCTGAGTCACTCTATGAAGATTATTCGACCTGGAGAGAAAATAGCCTAATAAGGTTTGATTTTTGTCCCCATTCACACAAAATATACCTACAGTTTCCCAGAACAAGCAGCTCTGCAATTTTTTTTTATAAATAAAACCCCATGGTGTCTGCCACAATGGCATTACGTTTCTTGCTCCACAACCGGAAGCTACCATGTTCCTAGAGGGAGAAAGGCACCATGGTATAAAGTGTTGTAAATACACAATGATGGGATCGGTAAAGTGGATTTTCAGTCTGCTTGTTATGTGCCTAACCCCCCACAGGTGCCGTTATTATGGTACATGCACAGATGCGCTCACTGGCTGTGTCCGTCCTGCAGGTCCTGCACAGCCCGTCAACGCGCACCTGCGCACGCGCTGTGGAAGTGCCATGCATACACAAAGACAAGGAAGGTTTCCAGCTTCCCTATTGGTGTTCTTTGTGTGTGCGCAGCAAAACCTTTATGTACGCAGATGCCAGATACCCTGGCCCATGCACAAATATGTGGCAGTGCTTGCTCTGAATCTGAGCTCCGTGGCACATCTGCACAGGGACGTGGATAATGTGGTACCACCAGTCCTCTTGTAGGGGGCCCGGGCCAGTATGGGGGCTCAGGCAGCTGGGCAAATGAGTATGGCTTTCAACTGTCCCATACAGGGGATCATTTTCAGTAATTGCTTCCCACACCCCCACATCACCCTCTCTGTGCACCATACATTTTCTCCTGCTGCCCAGGCCCCCCTGCGTGCCCCCACCCCTGCAGCACTGCTGGCTTCCCTCCTCTCCTTCCCACTGGTAGCTGCAAGCAAACCATAGGATTTTTCAGGATGGAAAATAGGGGAAGGGTCCAGTAAATATGTCAAATTTACCAGGCCCTTGCTTTCCTGAATGAACACAATAAGTGATCAGTACTGATCAATCACTGTGTCCATAACTGAAGCATGGTAAACTGTGTATTTTTGGGGGGCTCTGTCAGGTTGGCTGTATGGGGCCCCGTGGTTTCTAACAGCTGCCCTGCATCTGCGCTTCTACTGGCGGAGATGATAAAGTCTAGGCTAGGCGAGAAGAGCAGATGTGCTGATAGTCCATTGCTAAGAAAATGGAGGAAGCAAAGCAGGGGAGGATAACTTTTGAGTTAAGGTGAAGGTCCGCTTTAAAATGGAATCTTCAATACCTACATTTACTGTTTAATTACATTTATGGAAAGTGTTTTACTTGCCATAAAATGTAATTCTGTTCAGTCAACCTTTTGATCCAGGAACCCATGCCAGACAGCACAGCCAGGTCTCTGACTTCTCTTTTATTGTCTAAATACATTTACCATGTGCATTCTTATTGAATCTTGGTGTGCTTTGTGTATTTATTCCAGATCTGTGCAGTAATCCAGTGTGAGACTTTTCCTTCTTGTAATAAAGACCGCTCACTGCTGCTGTCTCCTCTAGTGCAGGGTGACTGGTCTTGTCTCCGCCCCCTCCTGTAGTTTTTTGTAGGCAGCCTGTAGTGGGTGGAACCTGCTGGACCCCTCCCACAGCTCTGCTCTCTGCACAGGCTATGTCCAGCACAGTGATGATGTCACTGCTACCTTTACAAGATAGTATTTGTGCACATTGTGGTTTTATACCCATTGTGGTTATTAAGCGATATATATTAAAAAGCTTTAGTACTTGGAGTTCCGCTTTAAATCGGCACAGACAAGGACTACCCAGCTTATGATTGGTTAGTGAAGGAGCAGCAGGTAACGGCTGAAGTCATCTTTCATTGTCCCTTCTAGTCCCTAAGCTTCCTGTGTACCCATTGTAAACAATGTAGATTTGGATCGATTTAGTCTTCATTCACACTTGTGTGACTTGTCATCATTTGCAATGGCACCCGTTCATTTTGGTGCGACTTGAAGTCGGTGCGATTTTGGTGCAACTTAGATCCATAGAGTTTAAAGTCGGATCAAAGTCATACTCCAAAGTATCATGGGAAATCATGCGACTTTGGCGTTGGCGAGTGTAAACTGAGCCTTACGGTACTGCCCTTTCATCTTACATTCAGGCTTTGGGCGTACCGGTATGTTGCGGGAATGCGTGCAAAATTGCACACTTTCCGACAATGCAGAAAAACGCACTGCCTTTGCAGATATGTAACGGTGTCATTAACTCCTAAAGGAATCCCCATGCATCTTGCAAACACGCACACCAATCACAGTACCATGCATTTGGTGTGGTGTGATTTTTAAATGCGATGCGCGGGAATGGGCGGAAACCTGCTAAATGTACGCACACTTGGTCGCACGTCCGTAGTGTGAATGGAGCCTCACAGTCCTGGATCGCAGGAGGCTTCCCCTTTACATCTAACTTAGAAGTCCCTTATTTTGTTGTCCAGCATCTTCTACCTGTTGATGCCAGCACCCAGTATCTGGCAACAACTCTGTGACAGACAGCTGGGGTGCCAACTATGTATCCGCCCACAGCTTCTGATTGATCTGATGTCCTGGGATTGAGGGTACCAAGTATTAGCAGGTATCATAGGGGGGTGTCTGCATTTTAGCGGTCTAGTTTTTTGTTCACCTTTGTGATAGTGACAGGTTCTCTTTTTTTATAAAGCTGGCCGCTGCGTGCCAAGAATGCTGAATTATGTCATAGCAGCTGGAAGGTGGCAGGCTGATGTTCAGAATGAAATGTTCATGTAACCTGATTCGTCTATGGCACTTATTGCTGTAGACATAACCTTTAGAACCGTCTCAAGTGCTGCCACTAAAACCTTTCCATAAACAGTAACTCCCTGCCAGCCAGCAGAGCCTTAAAGAGGACCGGTTATCAGTAGTGAACCAGTAAAATCTCTGGGGGACCCAGGAAATCAACACTTTTTGGCCATTCTTTAACTGACACATTAAAGGGCACTTAGGGCAGGCATAGATCTATACTAAGACAAAAAAAAGTTAATTAAAAAAAAAAAAAAAAATTAAAAAAAAAACCAAATAAAAACAAAAAACAATAAAACAAAAAAAAAACCTAACCCCCCTCAAAAAAAACACAAAAAAAAACAAAAAGGGGCAGACTCGATGGACCACTCAGTGTTTTTCTGCCTTCACTTTACTATGTTTCTACATAAAGTGGACTTTTAGTCAATATTCAGGTATAAAGTGCCGGTGCCTCCAGCAGCTCCTTGCCCACTGCAATGCCTGAATGCCAGGCCATCTTGTATGGGCAAAGCTCCGACACTACCCAGAAGGGAGGGGCAGTAAAAGCCGTTGCAGGTATGTGCCTGTACTCTATTATTTATTTATTTATTTTAGTGGCAGAGTCGCTTTAGAGTTTAGCTGAACTTTCAGTTTTAAATACATTCAAAACAAAAGGTGTGCAAAGCTTTAAAGTGTGTTTTCTTTATAAAGCAGCCACAGCCTGAGTAGAAAAGCCTATCTCCTGCCAGCATGCTGCAGGACTTTTGATCTCTGTGTGGAAGCTGGGGTCCCTCTGTAGGGAACGAACAGGCCCCCTGCTGAGTTAAAGTGCTCCTATCATTAGATACTGTGAGCTTCTCTGATTGAAGAGCTATGGCTCTGATTCAGTAGGGACCTCTGCAGAGAGACCATTGTTTCCCCACACAAAAAGCAAGGG